>NW_021940750.1:35007148-35037723 GCF_001715985.3 Manacus vitellinus | reverse complement strand
TGTCCCGGAGCCTCCGGGGCTGCAGCAGCGCCGGGAGGGGAGGCAGAGGCAGGGAGCGATGGATGGAGGCTCCGGATCGATGCTGAGGTTTTTTGTTGCCCTCGGAAAGAAAAAGGGATGAGTGTGAGAGTGCTGGTGGCTGCGGGGGAGTGGAGAGGGAGCGGAGCGGAGCACTGGGTTCGCTTCAAAGCTCTCCTGCGCACACCCTGCGTGGTGTCAGCCGGAGTCTCCAGCCCGTGCTTTAGCCTCCAACAAGTACAACGGGGAAACTCCTTTCCCTTCCTTCCTCTAGGCTGCCTTGCCTGGATTGTAATATCCCCAAGGTAGCAACTTTTTATGTATATATAGGCATTTTTTCCACAATTTTCCATAATCTTCCACAGTTAGCACCTTAAAACGTCAGGTTTGTTGATTGGTATGTTTGTTACTAATTTAATCTGTGTCTTTGATGTGTTATCTTTAGGCTCTTTGTCGCAGGAGTCGGGGTCTGCATCGCCGACGCCACTTTTCTCTCACGAACCTCAACTATTTAACTCCATTAGCAGCAAATGCCAGAATATTTGGGTGGTTTTGAGCGTTAATGATTGCATCGTCACAAAGCTCTTCTCAGAGTAATAGTATTTGGTAATACTGTCATTCCTACAGTTCGAATTGGAAAACTCCAGCCCAGAATGTGGAGGTGCCCTGCTCCAGCAAAAGAGTTAAAGGTCCTGGGGTTAAATCTGTCACCGTTCAATAAAGCCAGGAGCTTTATCTATTTGTCCATCATGGCAGACATGCTCCAGGAGCAGGAGCTGTGTCCCTTTAGAGAGTGTATCATCCCACAGTCGCAGCCTGATAGTTACAGGCTCTACCAAAAGTGGAGCAATTTCTGCCCCAAAGTGCAAGTGGAGTTTCCATGAAGTTGCTTGGTGGATTTGTTAACTTGTGGAGTTTTGTTGTCTTTGTACACTGAAAATGTTAGGCAGAATCTTGTGTTCATATGAATTATGCTACTTGGCAGAAATCCCTTATTTTATATAATTAATTGTTCATTTTGCCCTTTCCTCTTTAATAAATAAGTTGAGGAAAAAATAAGATTACAAAAAGAAACAAGGTTTTAATTCCTGTTTGGGTGCTGTGAGCTAGGTATACTGCAACCTAACAGTGTCTTATTTTTAGTAAACCAATTACAATTTCACAGTAAGTCTGTGGTCATTAGTGAGTTCGAAATGTCAGACAATACAAGAGCATTCCCATTTCTCTAAGTATCCATTTGGCACATTGCTGGCTTGCTTTTTCAGGACTCAGAAATACTACACTCAGCTTCACACCAAGGCAACGTTGGATACAATACAGGTGTTGTACTGATTTACCTACGGTTGTATAAAATACTGGTAGTACAACTCTCTAATGTAAACAAGCACAAAGTCATTACTGGAAGCAAGGCAACAGGAAGAACTGCCCCAGAAACTTTATTCCAAGAGCTCCTGCGTTTCTGACAGCCCTTGTGACAGCACGGTGGGGTAAGCAAACCATCTGCTTTCATCTCCCTGGCCCCTGAGCCCTTCTCAGGCTGAAGGCTCCCCTACTAGGAAGCCCAGAGGAGGCTCCTTTTTCAGTCCTTCCTCGAGGGAGCAGAGCCAGGCAGAGCTGCTTGGCCAAAACAGAACTTTCTGGCTGGTGTCCGTGCTCAGAAGAGATCACAACCACTGTGCTGCCAAACGTGAGGATGGCTGAACGTGAACAGGGACTGATGGAAGGTGTTGGGAGCAACCACAGTGGGTATCTTTGTGCAGCTGTGTGCGTTCCTGGGTCTGGCTAAAACCCTTCTGGCCTCCAATAAGCCTTTTTCAGCTTATGGAGCCTTCTAGAGTTGAGCAGAAAGCCCGTGTTTAGGACAGAGACAGTAAAAATCAGTGGTGCTGGCAGGACTTCTACTTGCCAGGCAAGGCTAGCCCTGCTCCTGGTTGTTTCTGCTGTCTGGGCAACAGCCAAAGCCCACAGAAATTAGTAGAAAAACCAACTGGATCAAGTCCATAAAGCCCGAGGACTCGCTTCCATTCTTACCCCTTTGATCCAACGAGAGTAGGTATTTACCGAGCGGGGCCTCTCCAGCCCTCTTTGTTGGCCAAATGCAGAAGCGGTAGCAACAGGTTTTTCATGCGATTTAATCATTTTCTCTCTCACCGCATTGGGCAGAAGCCTCTTTGTGTTTGTTTCTACATAATTTCAGTGCTTTTATGTTCTTTTTTTTTTTTTTTTATAGGGCATCTTCTTTGTGATAGTCCAGTTGCATTTCAGAGGGAGAGTCAGGGCCTGAGACTGTTTGATACTTGCAGGATTGAAGCTATTTTAAGTGCATTGGTCATAGAGAAGTTTATTTGCAGAAGTTCTTCCAAACTTTTTCAAAGGCTGTTTTATCCCTTGCAGACAGCAGCGGGCATTAGAAAGACTGAATGCTTCATTCCCTCCTGTGAAACTGTGAGGAATTTAACCCCAAAAGATGGTGGTAAGACAAGGAGCTGCCATAGGCATCCATGGAACTTCCCCAATTAGCAATCTCCTCCAGCACTTACCCTGCAGTCAAATCCAAGGTCAGCATTTGGGGGGTTGCTCAGTTTGCAGTCAAGGCATAAAAGTGGGCATGACCTTCCCAAAGATCTTTTCAAGCACGTCATCCAAGACTCAAGAAAGCATTAACTTGCAGTGCTGCCATGCCAGACATTAATCAGAGCATATATTGCAGACAGTCTCCTCAGCAGTGTGCTTATGTGAGTCGTATTTGTTTTATGGCTGTCCTGCTGATTTCTCCCTGATAATGAGACCCTGTGTGCACTGCAGTATTTGTGAGTATATATTGTAGCAGCTAGGGCAGTTGTCAAATCATCCTATCACATGGAGAGGCTCATGGCACTAAGCTGCATTTCTAAATTACATATTGTTCCATTTGCTGTAACGTTGTTATCAATAAGGCTACACCAATCCAGCAACGGGCATTAAAATCAAAAAGGACTCTACAGAGGTGCCACTGGCACAGGTCACATTCGGCTCTGCAGTGAGAGCTTGCAACATCCCTGTCCGAGCCAGCCAGGCATTTAATATCACACCTGTACCTCAGCTCCCTTGTCAGCGGCTGGGCAGCAGCTCCTGCTCAGTTATTCATCTTCCATAGTTTCACTCAGCTTGCCTAACCCTCAACTTCTGGTTGTTTTTGTGACAATCTACCGTGTTCTGGTTTTCTAGAAATGGTAAATGAAGGCAGTTTTTCAGCCTTTATAAATCCACTGTTTTTTTTTTTCCATAAGGGGAGCATGCTTCTTGCTTTGCAGTGGTGAAGGAAATTGATATGGCATTGATAAAGGCACACTCTCTTCTTGCAGGTTTTTTTTTTCTCTTTCACCCTTACTTGTCACCTGTATTTTAACATTGCATGGGTTTTCTTGGCCAAACTAATTTAAAAAGTATAATACAATCAATCATGGTATCTCCTTTTTAATATTTGTTTTATTTATTTATCAATGCCCAGGAAGGAAATCTGAGAGCCCACATTATAAATTACCAGGTGTATAGAAGTTTGTAGCAGGGTGTATAGAGAATGACAGTGAAAGGCCATAAATACCAGTGGACAGTAAGAGACAAAATTGGTGTCTGCTTTGGGACCAGACATAGGATTTATCAGACCCAGACAAAAGTCTTTAAATCAGAAGCTGATGTATCCTCAGATAAGCTGAGCAGCACTGGTAGGGTCCAGTGTAGAGTTACTAATTTCTTATTAAAGGAGAGGATTTAATTGGCGTTGCTCTATTTGTAAGCAAATAATACACTGTGTTAACAATGCACTTTATTTTAGTAACTCCCAGAAGAGAGCTAAATACTGCAAAAGTGTTTTGCTAGATTAGGATGGGGAAATCTCAGGATGAAAATACTTACTAAGCAAAAGCATAACCTAAAATAAAGGGTTTCATACTGGAGATGTTCTGATACAATTTTAGCAGCTGTTCCTCAGAATATGTTTTGTCCCAGGATAAATCCATTTTACCTCCAACTACTGCCCTGAGATTTGTAAGGCAGCAATCTGCCATACTTACCCCATTGTCTGGAAAAGGTCTCTTAAGCAGGATCCATTCCTCTCTTGGGACTCGTGGGGTTGGCTGAAATTATTTTTTATGACAAGTGTTGTGTTCTTCATTAGATAAATCAGCAATCTCAAAGCATAAAGGATTCTGTCTTTTCCCACATCTGTGGCATATAATCTCGGTCTTCTCTTGACTTTTTCTTTTCCACGGGGTTTCCAAATCAACCCAGCCTAAGCACAAGTATCCCAGATGCCAGTTAAAATAAGAATATCCCAAACATCTCACTGTTCTCCATTGCCCATACTAAAACCTTCATGTGTTACACAGTTCACATTGTCATTGCTACAAACTCTGTTGGTGGCCTGGGTGATACCCACTTCTGCTGTCTCAAACCCATTCTGATAGTTGCAGCAATCACCTCTACTATTCCTTTTTTATCAGGTACTGAATCAAAACCAAGCTTCTTGCTCCCACCTCCAAGAACCTCTGTAATTTGGAGTGCTCACACTGGCATCATCTTCTAACCCTGTTGCCTACCCTCCCTGAATGTTTTCTTCTTCCCTCACCCTGGTATCCTTTTTGTGCTGTTGTATTGGCCCCTTCAGCATGGGCATCTGTCTTGCTCTTTGCTATGCCTCAACATTGCCTTGATGTTGTTCACAATCTAGTCAGAGGAGCTGGGATGAAGATTTTGGTGGCATTGGATAGGAAGGATTTTGGGGTGAGTCAGGGAGCTGTGTGCAGAGGGAAGTTGGGCTCAGTGGGCTCCCTCTGCTTGATTCCTTTGGGAGCCTGAATTCTGAACCTGTGCCAGTGAGAGCATTCCAGCCCCAGGTATGGAGAGAGGGAGGCTGGGGAGGAGGAGAATGAGACAGACAATTTTTCTGGTCAAAAAGAGCTGCTGTCGTTTCAGGGCTATACAGTAGCCATCTCACTGGTCGCTCCACTTCCCTCTGATGTATTCCAGGTGGAGGGGAAGTCCAGAGAATGTCATGTAAGAAATGCAAATAAAAATGTCTTTCTAGACTTCCTTCTCTTACATACTGTCTGCCAAAACCTTTGCTCCCCTCTTTTACTGTTTTGCCTATGGATGTGTTTTATGCTTTTATCTTGCTCTTCTGGTAAAAGAAGAATTACTTGCTGTGAGTTTACATAACTTGCCTTTTACTGCTCTGGAAATGAATGTGGAACTTCAGCCTTAATTAGACTTTCAGTGTAAGTTCTGTTTTAATGAATCACTGAAATATGTGAATAACATTAAGCTTCAGAGTATGGCTGCAGAGTTGGATACCTGAAGCTGATTGCTTGACTGGGTCTATGGGAAGACAAGCACTTAGTACCCAGGTGAAGGTGCAGTGAGGGGGAACAGACTCCCTGAAACCTGAGTAGGTTTGAATTTACCTACAGGTAGATCCCTGCCTGTGGAAGAGTTTTTATTTCAGAGCCTGTACTTGCGTCCTCGACACTTTGCTCCTGCATCACGGCTTCACAACAAAGCAACAGACTTCACAGGATGGGGAAGTTCAGGCTGTAGTTTGAGATACAGGTTATCACGTTACTGAGCTCCTCTTGCAACAGAGTGATGAGCCGGAGCTCCACCTGCACCCAGAGCAGAGAAAGTTTTCAGTAATTTGCTCTTGGAAACAGAGTGGGATGGTAGAGGTGTCAGAAAATGTACAAAACCTTGGGAAGAAAACCCAGCTCATTAAGATGTACTCCCAATGCTTTTACAAAGTGTCAGTCTCATCTGGTGAACCCGGTGGCAAAAGTCTTTTGCTATTTATCAAGTGCCACCGGGTTCACCAGACGAGACTCAGCACCACGCTTAACTGGAGGTCAGCCCAGAAGAGTTAATAAGTGAAAGGAACAACCTGGAATGGTAATCACCTGCTGGGGAGACCTGCAGGTGTTACTGGTAGGATGTCACCTGGTCAAAGTAGGATGGGATGAATGGAGCACTGTGGTGCTGGTGACAAGTGTTTTCCCTTTGGTACTCAAAGAAGTTTGGCAGAAGCTGGGATGATGAGGAAATACTCCTTTGCAGATAACAAGGGGCCAAACTAAAACTAAAGGGACTGGGAGAGTTGCAGAAAAAGTAGCAATTGGCCAAAATCCCGTGTTTTTTACACCTTCCTTTAATTTGTCTGACCTGCAAGACCCAGACTTGATGATGTGCCTAAATGGACCACTGGGCTGGGGTGACTGTAGGACCTGAGGTTTCTGTAGCCAGCAGCGTACACGGACTGATATGCTGCTGCTTGTACCTGCCTTTGATTCCATAGTCCAAAAGGCTAAGTATTTATTTTCAGCCAAGTAAAGCAGAGATAGCCTCCAGCTCAAGTCCAGAGCAACGTTCAAACTACACCTTTGTAATTGGGATATTCTCAGCCTCTCTGCTGCATCTTAGGGATGAATATGGGGGAGGATTTGTGATTACATGTGTTTAGACCAGACTTGTAAGAAGGCAGGAAAAGAAAAGGAAAGCATAGGTTCTTTTAATTTGGTTATAGTAATAATTTGTAAAAAAGAGGAATTGGTATTTTTTGGTTATTGGGAGTTATGTCTGAATTCTCCTAGCTCTTCCATCACTGCATTTGAGGTGGAATCAATACTGAGCAGATCGGCTTTGATGAAGAAGCTGAAATCCAAACAATCTCTCTCCGCTAACTTGGAGATCAGATTGCCCATTTAACTCATGTCTACCAATAAAGTGGGCAAAAGTGGAGAAATTTATATAGAGCAGAGATTGGAACGAAAGGAATTGCAAGGTAAATGATATTTGAAGTCACAGGGAACTCTCAGGGAATGGGCAAAACCCGAAGAACAGCAAAAGGATAAAAATGGTGAAGTTCACTAGAGAGGCTGAAAAAAGTACCTTTTATTTACTGGAAAAATAAGATGGGTAAAGGCTAAATCCCACAATCCCTTACTCACGCAAGGAATCCTGTTGACTTAAATACTTGTGTAAAAGTATTTCTGTGGGTAAAGGATTTGTTGGACCGCATCCAAGACTGGGTTAAGGTTGATGTTTTTTCACAGAGGCAGCAGTCTCTCGTATGCCACCCTGGGTAGTAAATGACAATCATGGGACATGTCTTACGGGACGCACCGAATAAATAAACAAACACACACACAAAAAAAGCAACCTTTGCCTGAGTGCACAGGAGGTTCAGGGTGGCGGGGGGCTGGCAGGAAGGTGACTCAGTGACCTGGGAGGCAGGGTCGGTGGTTGAGCACGGACCCTCCGCTGGAGAACACGGCTGCCAGCACAAACTCACACAAGTTGTTTTGGCGCCCGGCCTAGAACAACACGGGGCTGTTTTTTCCCTTTTGTGCTCAACTCCGCTGCACTGGGACGGTGTGAGATTTTTAATTTTATACGCAGGAGGAAGAAAGAATGCAACCTTTCCCTTTTTTTTTTTTTCTTTTCTGCTTCTCTGCAGTACTTATCTTTACATGTGTTGGTGTTACAAAGCCAGGTCAGCACATACTTTATTCTAGTGACAAGTTTTTGTGCAAAGGTCACGAGGCCTGGCTGTGAGTGACCAGGGCACCCGTAATAGTCACAGACAGAAGAAATCCCAGGATGTGCTGCTCCCACCTTTAACTTTCTACAATGGGTTCTTAAGCTGTGGGTTGCCAGGTCCAGTTGATGCAGAAAGAGGGAGAGAGCAATGAGCAGAGCAATAGAAGGGAGAGTTTAGATACTTAAGGTCTGACATACAAATGAGATAAAACGTGCCCTGTTCTTGGTACCAATGACTCAGGGAGCCAAGTTGCAAACCTTGCACTTGTCCAGGTGTGCCTGGATGGAGATACATAACTCTGTCCAGCCACAACTCTTCCCACATCCTTAGCACAGCCATCAAAGTGACCCTTGCATGTACCTGTCCAGCAGCACCACGAAGGGCTCCCCTTTGCCTACATAAACCCAGTCTGAGGAAGAATTCCTCATCACACTTATCCTTCTCCAGGACTTTGCAGAAGATGCCATGAATGTGCCTGGCTCCAGTGTCATTGGGGCTTAACTCTAGGCAGGTGCTCCCTGGTTCAGGACCTAAATGGTTAATTTTCAAGTGGCTTCTGAGAGCAGATGTTCCCATGTGTATCCCCTCCTTCCTTCTTCTGACACATTTCCTACACAAACAGCAGATTGCATTGCTGCTGTCCTTTTGATCTGCGGGAGGGGGAGGAAAATCCCACACAAATGATATTAGTTCTCTTTTCAGGCAGGCTGGTGACAGTGCAACGGGCATGTGTCTCCCTCCCACCTCTCCCTGCCCAGATGTCCTTTACGGGACTTTCTTCTTTAGCCCCTGGCCACTTCTGGAGCTGCTTTTAAGGTTGCTTACCTGAAAGTCTGGAAGGAAAGAGGAGGTGAGGCTGGGCAAATTGTGGAAAAATTACTATTACAAAACACTGTCTAAACACATCCAGAGGCCGAGGCACTGTCTACTCCATCTGCTGCCATGCTGCTGGCACTCCTGTGGTGCCTGGCACTTGGACACCTGCACTCCTTGCAGGCGCTGATGAATTAAACCACACTGCCTGGATGAGGCTTAAGGTCTTACCAGACAGGAGACTGTCTTTGAGCTTGTGTTGGAGACCATTCCTGATCCCAAACATCCTGTCCAGGTTAATGGACATGTTCATGTAGCCTCAGGGTGGTTGCAGAGGGGCAACTCTTGCAGCCTCAGTGAGAGGTGACTCAGGGAGGGATGGCAGGAGCCTGCAGAATCAGATCATTATGGGAAGATCTGTCCTTCCCCTCTTTCTTCCAGGATAAGAACCAGGAACAGCAGATAAACTCAGAAAGACTGCAGGTTTATGGTGAATTAAAGAGGGTGATTCTTTATGGGATTGCAGTTAAAATGTGCATCTCCTTGGTACAGCATCTTCAGGATGCCAAGACTGCAAGGGTTTGGAGTACCGTGAGAAAATTTCATGGTCAGTGAATTCACCAGAAGGCATTAAATGCAATGCACTGATATGGGCTTAGAAAGTCACAGTGTTGACAGCATGAAGAATGTTCTGGGGAAGCATCACTGATTCCCTACCATGTTCCTGCATTCATCCCTCCACATCACTGCTGTTCTTTGTTGAAGAGAAGACACTAGACTTGGCGTACCTCTGGTCTGCCCTAGGATGACCTTTTCATATTATTCTCTTGAAACAAGGGAGAAAGTCTGCTTTTGCTCTGCTATGGGTGGCAGTTGCAGAAGCCTTCTAGATGTGTGATGGAGATGATGGAGGTCAGGTGTGGTGGCCACCAATTTTTCTAGCATCGTCCTCCTCATTCCATCCTGTGGCTTAACTGGTGGGAAAAAGGCAAACAGCTCTGCCTGAGCTTCTTCGTAGAATGACCAGACATCACTGTTCAGGAAGAGCCTTTGGTATAGCTGGGAGGCTTAAAGCTGCCAGTGTCACTGGCCTTGCCACAGCAGCCATGTGGATGCACCAACATGGGGTAGGATGCATGTGTGAACTAGCCTGACAACACTGAGCTGGCTGCTGCTGAGAAATCTCAATGTAGCCAGTGGAGTTTCGGAAATCAAATCTTTTTCTTTATTTAATTTTGTCTTTTTTTCCCTGCTTTAGCATCCTCCTCATTTCTAACCCCCAGCAGTAGGCTTATAGCATCAGGGCTCTCTCCTGTTGTCTTTGGAGGCTTCCATAACAAACACCTGATTATTAGGAGGATGATATTTCTTGAGGCAGGGGATGGGAAGGCTCAAACGTGACACTGTGACCAGCCAAAAGAGCAAGGCAGGGAGTGACTGATTGAAATGCCCCGAATAACAAATTCTTTTAAACCGAAAACAATTCCAAAGAGACTCGGCATATTTGCAGATGTTATTCATATAGAAGGAGAGTCAAATATCATGAAATAACCCACTAAGCCTGACTTGCTCTCTGGCTTAGATAGGATACACTAGGCTTTGCATGTTATTTCACTCGATTTCTTGAGCTTGTAACCAGAACCAGGCAGTTTGCAGCAGTCAGCCTAAATGTTCGATTCAGCTCCTTCTTCTGCAGCTAAATTTGTTAAAATTGCCCAAGAATGTATATTGAAACCATCTCTGTATGGCTGTTCACCAGCCATTTCTGCAGAGGCATCAAGTACATGGGGAACCTGGGAGGGTTGTGCATATCAGGGAGGGTGCAAGCAGTGACGCAGGCTGGCCTGGGCAGTGCCAGCACCTCTGCTTTCCCAGAACATCTGGGAAAGTGCCAGAACATCTGCCCCTGGCACAGGGCACTGGCATCAAGCAGTGCTGCTCTTGCAATTGCTCGAGCAGCAACAGGCAGCAGTGGGGAAAGGGCAGAACAGACTTGTCACACTCCTGGAAGGAAAAGTGGAGGTTATTTCTCTTTCACAGTGTTTCAAATGGAGGAGTTTTTCCAGTTGTGTTTGGGATGTTTCTTAGATGGTAATTTACTGATATCTTTGGATTTCACAGAGTTCTGATGTTCAGTGTTTCACCTTGTCTCTAGAGAGAAAAACACTTGCCCGGTTCTTTGTCTTCCCCATTTACATTTTTTCATTACTCTTCCATTGCAACCCATCAAGTGAGCTCTCATTTCAAAAAGTACAAGAGTAGAAAAGTTAGAGTTTTCTGTACTTTCATTTCCCTGTGACTTTTTTGAAGTTGGTGAAATGATGAGAAGTTAGAGACTGAAAAGAAAAAGCAGTCAGGAAAATGGGGACAAGTGAATCCCTCCTACTTCTCACCCTGGCATCACACCAACATCTTTCATTTCATTTTGTTCAGCAATAACAATAATAGGAAACAGAATTATTTATCAAGTTACCAAGTGTCCTTTGTGACTACTCAAATAAAGTCATGTTTTTCAGTTTGTTACCATTAAGTATTGGGCTTAGTTGCTGTACATTCTCAGGGCTATTCAAAGGGGGGGGGGGTGTTTTTTTGGGAACACACATTTAGCTGAAAGGACACCAGAGCTGCCCGAAGCAAATTCATTTCAAATTCAGATGAAAATCAGTGAGGGAGGATGAAAAGTGGGAAAAGTTAAAAATAAAAGCTTTGGAGAAAAGCAGGTTATTGTA
Organism: Manacus vitellinus; assembly: GCF_001715985.3. NCBI lineage: Eukaryota > Metazoa > Chordata > Aves > Passeriformes > Pipridae > Manacus > Manacus vitellinus. The sequence continues at coordinate 35,026,596 of NW_021940750.1, read as the reverse complement.
GGCACAGTCCCAGCCACCAGGAGCTCCGACTGAATATGGGAGACAAGGATTTAGAACGGGGTCTCCATGGCCCATGAGATTACCCTTGCACTTACATGTTATTCTGTCCATCAGGCCATATTCTGTCTACAAGATCAGTAAAAGCTGAAAGCAATTTGTCTGTGCCTTTCCCAAAGTTGCCAGCATCCCTCATTCCCACCCCATGGTTCAAGGTCTCCTTCCCAGCTGCTTTTACAGGTCCTCCCAGGAGTGTTACCAGAACTCAGGGCTTAGCTGGTTGCCCTTCACATTAGGAGACTGTATGATACACTTCAGCATTTAAAAAGATAAATTTATCAGTTTCATTGCCTTGTGTGTAATATATATTTATGAAGAGTGTGTCCACACAATTTCTACCACTAAATCTCTAACCCTGTGGCAGCCCTAAGGTTTAGTAGCCTTAGACACGGCAAGACTCAAATTCTTTCCCTTTAACATCAAATTGTTCGTTATTGTGTGATTTATTCAAAGGCTGCAGCATGGAAAGTAAGAAATGCCCGTTGTTGCCAATAATATAATCACATGTGGTGCTTAATCCTGTAAACATGCACAAGGAAAGTTACTTACATATCTAAGTCTTTGGTGCAAGCAGCCCTTTGAATAAACTCCTCAGCCTGAACATGCATCTGTACAGTATTTAACATGAAGGGTTTGAGCCAGCCTGGGGTCTTTGTGCTAAATATATAATAATTATTATAATGAGGGTATTAATGATTTGTTTGTGTGCTCTTCTTACATCTAGTGCCAAATATCATACAGAATGTGAATCTGGGAAGAATTCAGCCCTTTGCATTTTATATCTGTAATAATCCATGACTGAGTTGCTGGATTCCATCTCATTTGTATATGCCATATTTTTTTCCAGAACATCTGTTTAAACCCACACTGGATAGCTGCCAGATTAGTGGAAAGGATATGGTATAAAGAAGACTTTTGTTTCCTCAGAGCAAGGAGAAAAAATAAGTTACAAGTCAGTGCATATTGCCGAGAAGAAGCAACTTTTTCTCTCCAGAAGCAGATGTCCTGTAGTGTTTGAAAATGAAATGTTTTTGTGTCTTCCAGGCAAAGGTTCTGCGTTTCAACAATATTGATTGTCAGTTAGTGCAGGCTGTCAGCCTGCCGTGGTTAACCTACCAGTTGTTGGAGAGACAATCACGAGCAATTAAGAATCACATTTCGCAGTTCCAAATGCATCCATATTGCCACTTTATTCAAAATCTTTTTTTTTTTTTTTTCCATGTTGGAAAGTAGATTGGTGAGAGAGAAGTTTTCTTTTTTCCTCCTGCCAACCGTATTTTCATCGCTGGCCAAATTAAGAGAGATATATAATGCTCATAAACTTGCTGCAGTTTGTTGATTAAAATCTTACATCCAACACTCCTTTCAACATCAATCTATATTAATAAGGAGGGAGCACGTTGCATTGCATGTCTCTGTGTTGTGCCTTAGATGCAAAGCACTAGGGAAGCACCAGGGGAAGATTCAGCTGCAGAACAAGCAGCAGCACAAGGATAAAAGGACTGTTCTTCATGCGGATGGACCTTTGTGATTTAACAGGAAAATGGATAGGAAGATTAAAACCAAGAAGAGCCAAAGGCTTAGCAGCTGAAATTACAATGGTGCTGGCTGTGCAGCAGTTGTGGGAATGGCTGATAGAGTCAAGGTAGCAAAGTGCTGAAATCAGCCTGGTACACCAAGAAAAACAGCCCACGTGAGATGAAACATGGAGTGCTACACAATCCCAAAGTCAGCAGTGCCTGGAAAACCTGTGGCTCTTGTCACCCCTCTGCCAAGCATTCTTCAAGGCTTTGGTACCTGGTGGCCTTTTACAGAGAAATATCAGAGACACAGGTCTGGGCACTCTCTTACCATAACTCAATGTGTTACGAAGCCTGTGCCAGGCTCTGAGCACATTATCTTGTGACAAACTGTGCACACTGTCACCTTGGCTGGTGGTTTCGGTCTAAATACCTGGGAACAATCTCAATATCATAAACCATAAATCCTGCTTCCTTTTTCAGAACTTTTCCATACAAAATCATTTCCTAAAAGCAACAAAAATACATCAGTTCTAAGAGGGCACACCACTCACAGCCTCAAAAGAGGTTTCTGACCATCAGATGACTCCCACCACAGGTTTCTCAGCACCCCAAACCTCAGATGCCCTTTCTATACCTCTGCAGCCCACTTCTCACGAAATCTACGTGTTGTCTGGATCCATAATACACAGGGGAATGGGACTGGGAGCAGCACTTGCAGATTTTGGTGGTGAGAATATGCCCCTTGCAGACACATGAGCTTCTGCCTTATACACAGGGAAGGCAAGGAAATGTCAAGTTCTAAGCAAACTCATATACATCATACAGAGATTGTCAAGAGCAACTTGTAGAAAATGTCAGCACACGCTTCACAATTCAGAGGATCAGAAAAACAAGTTGTCTGTGAGCCTGTCCATGGAAAGGGTTTTTCCCACCTTGCACTCCCTTCCATCCCATCGACATTACAAAACCCCTTCAAACACTGAGCAACGTCGAAACAGACCAAGCCACCAATGGACCTGAGACGAGTCCCCCAGAGCTGCTGTGACATTTCAGTGCTGATGGATCAGTCAAGCGAAATCTCCATAATTTAGGATCTCAGCAGAAGTATTTCAGAAAGGATCAACAATTTGGGGCAGCAGTACTTGCAAATGAAAGGTGCTGAAAATGGGGAATCAAAAGAAAAAAGGGAAATTATGTAGTTGAATAATATTGAGAAACCATCTCCTACGCGCAAATGTACACAGGTTCTGATACTAAGGCTGGTATGAGTATAAAAGTGAGGAGTTTCATCTTTAGTAAGGCTTTGTCAATTCAAGACTTAGATTAAAGGGGTTTCTGTGCAGTAGCTCTCTGACCATCTTCACCTCTTCTCTGTACAAAACACAAGTTTGTGGTTTCACAATCACATTTTCCTATTTTTAAAACATGTTTTCTCTCCTGTCGTGCTCTGTGAGAAAGACATTGAAACTGCAAGAGAAACTGTCTCGACAGAGGAAACTGAAATGGCTTCGTGCATGACATGCGAACAACGGAACAAAGTAAACACCGACAAAAATAGAAAGCAGTGCTTTATTTTCTCTCTGATCTTTCATTTTTAGGGGATATTTGTGATTACAGAGAACTTCCAACATTTCAGGCAAGTGGGAAATTTTTGAACAACTGATGTAATACAGAGTTTAGGTATTAGCATGCGATGAAACAATATCTTATTCTTACTGACGGCAGGATACAACAGGAAACAAAGATTGTTTGTATTTGGGACTCTTCCTGAAACTAGCAAGAATGATGGATAAATGGCTTTAAATGGACCACAGATCTTTACAACACACTCAGTAACTAAATGCTCTGTATCTTTGATTATTTTAGGGTTAAACACTCAAGGAAATGAAACACGATTTTCCCCCCTCTCCTATGTTTGCACTTGAGTTGAGGATGAGTTTTCTACCAGGCAATTCAAGGTGTGGAAAAGTACCACGAGCACCTCACCGTTATTTACAATACCCAAAATCTTGCTCCCTACACCAGAGATGAGAAACTTGGATCTGTATTGAGAAAATGACTTGTTCTTATGCTAATCTCGATCAAACTGTTGACATTGACATTAAGCAAACACACTGGGGTGTAATTACATTTCACACTGATCTATGAAATATTCATGTAATAATAACGAATACATACATGCAATCATACAATATCATCATCATAAACTGTGGTCAAATACATATGATATTTGCAATGCTTATACCTTGTTCATATAAATAAATATTCATTAGAACGGAAACTAATTACTGCATGGTTGATGACAGCTGAGAATATTAAGCACCACCACTGAATTATGCCTTCAAAGGCAATGAAATGACATTCATTTTCAAGTTGGGTCAGTTTATTTGTCCAGCTATGATAATATTTTTTTCCAATGGAAAGAACAATGTTTATACTAATTGTCATGAGAATATCTAAGCATTTTCTGTGACTAGTAATCAAATTAGGGAGCTGCGAGTGTCTGTAAGTACACCAGTGTTAGTCTATTTTCATATTTAAAATTGGCCTTTCCCACAGCTCGTTCAAGTTTATGTTCTAGCCACATGTCCCACAGATAAATAAACAGATGCTCCATATAAAGAGTTAGATCATATTCTGAATGAGTGAGGAACATATGTCATCATTAAGGGAAGCTTCGGTGCCAACGCTGGCATTAAGGTAGAGGAAAGAAAACAAGGAAGAGCTTGAAATAGAGCAACATAATCCCAAGGAAGTTGTCAAAACCAGAAGAGAGGTTATTTGTGCTAGAGTTGGCAAGAAAATGTTGTTCTGCAGTTTTTACTGAAAAACAAAAGAATAGCTAGAGGAAATTTTGATTTTTAATTAAAAAACATCCTCTGTTGTTGGTAGTTCTGGGCTGAAACCAAAAAGTAGGCTTTTTTACCTCAGCATGCCAAATCCCTGTGTTTTGTTTGAACTGAACTTTTTGCAAGATATTTAAAGTGCCCAGTTTCCCAATGAAAACAAGAAAACAAATAAAAGTGAAATTTCCCAGTAATACTTCTCTTTGTTAGAAGTCTAATTTTTTTTTTCAAGTAAGAAATTTCAAGGAAATTTTTCTTTTCATGCCGCTGATGAAAAGAGGATATCCAGATATAGCTGTTGATAGATCTTTACTGTCTGAATGCAACCAGATGACATTGCTTTATTGTTACTGTTGTGTTGTGTGCTTCGTAAATAGAGACTGGAAAGACAGTTCATGCCCAAGAGATCATTGTAATCTAAATATAAGTCTAGAGGTTTTATTTATAAAATGTACAGAATCAGGGGTATTTAATTGCATGCAGAGATATTGTTCAGAGCAAAGTACTGTGCACACATAAAAAGAATTTTAGTTCTGAGGTTTTGGGAAAATCCTAAGTGAAAACTCATGCTATAAGTGAAAACTAAAAAGAAAAAGAGAAAAAGTTATCTGCAAACACTTCAAGAATTTATGTGCAATTTGGTCATAGCAAGTAAGCACAGGACTGACATAGAAAACCTGGAAAAGACCAAAGAGCTCCCTGAAGAACCTCCAAAAGAGGATGGGCAGAGATCACTGATGCAATTGGAGGGTTTATGTAGGATATTGTTCCAGGTGATGGTTGATTTCCTAAATGTTATTTAGAAATCAACCATCACCTGGAACAATATCCTACATATTCTTCCTAAGATACATCCAAAGGTGCAGTGAATAATAATGCACAAAGAGCTAGAAGGACAGAGCTGCTGTTAACCCCGATTTTTATCACTGAATTCCCTGAAAAAGGGTTTATTTTTTGGAAGGAATCCACAAGAACTGGGGGAACCAAGGGTGGGAAGGGAGAGACTGTCTTGAGGAAATGGAAAGACCTGTTTCACCGCTATTGGTGTAGCACGGGGGGATCAGGATCAGGAATTTGGGGGGCCAGGCTGGGAAGTCTCTGGCCAGTGGTACACAGGGAGGAGGGACGTTCTGCATCTGCACATCATGCACCACCTCCGGAGGAGGCTGCTGGATTTAGCAGCCACTTTTGGCTGCCAGTTGCATCGGTCAGTGGCAGCGTATAAAGAATTGGCAGTACACGGCCGGAACTGTGTGAGACTTGGCTGCCTGCACCATCTTTTTATGCACTTAATTTGAGAAATGAGTACACGACAGAAATTTCTCATGGCCTGACGCGACAGAAAACATCCAGTGCTTTGTAAGCTGAAAACCTCCTATAAAGCCCCAGATCCAGGAAACACCCGCTTGGCACTCTGGATTTGGAAAAGAAACTTTACTGGAAGAGTGTTAAAAGGATTTTTGGAGCAGGATCATCCATACCATCAAGCTTTATGCTATTTCTTGTCCATGGTGGTGCAACTGCCCTTCTCTCCAGGCCTTCAGCATTGCCACTAAATGAATCTACACCAACCAGCCCTTGCCAATGGGTCCTGAACTGAACAGGGAGTGAGGGAAAGGTGCAGCCTAGACCAGGGTGGCTACTGTATTTGTTTTCTCCCAGTTGTTGTGGCCCTCACCACCTGCTCCAGGTCCCTTGGATGGGCTGGTCTGAGGCTGACTGGAAGAAGAGCAGAGCCATAGCTTGCCAAACACAGTCAGCAGGCACTGGCAGACAGTTGGCAGTCAGGTGTGTTCTTACCTTGCTCCAGCTATTTCATTTATGTGACACTTTGGGGAAACATCTGGCACAACATCTGACTGACATGTCTCCAGCTACAGAAAGCTGAGAAAAATGAAAGCAGCCACCAGGGATAACAAAATGCCTTTCTGTGCATCTGAAGCCTCATTCTCTTCTCTCAGCCACCAGACATGAGCCAGGGGTGATTCAGCTGAGGTCAGTGAAGGACAGGCTAAAGATAGTGTGAGCTTTGGTTAAAATGTTCCTGCCTAATGGGACAATACCTTAACCAGGCCATCCTAATTCCCTACTTGCACCATCACTGATTTTCGGTAAGACCTGGGATAGGGTCTTTCTCTCACCTCAGTTTCTGTCCTTAAATGAGGGAAGCAAGAGGCTGCTTTGGTCACAGATGTTGATATCTGCCAGTGCAGTCTAGAAGAGTTAAATGTAATTACAGTCATTCTGGCTCCAATGATGATTGTATGTAACTTTTGGTGAACATCTAACAATCAAAGGTAAAACAGGATCAGGAGCTGGAAGGTGAAAGGCTTTCAGTTCAGCCTGACTGGGTAAAGTATGTTTTAAGGGCAAATGGTGAACCACTGCAACAGCTTCCCAGTGACCATGGTGGATTCTCCATGGTCACTCTAGGCAGTCTGGCTTTTTTTTCTGACATAAAAGATAGAGGTTCTAGAGGACCAAAAATGTGTTATAGCACCTACTTTTCCTTCATCCAACAGCTGATGTCCTCACTACTATAAATTAAAGATAATATTTCCTATTATGTGAGGGAAGCCCAGGTCTCTGCGGGGCTCAGATGCACGATCTGAGTGAACAAGCTACCTCATGTCAGGTGAGATGTGGTAACTCTGCGGGTACTTGCTCCTACAAGCAATAACAACAGCTCCCTACAGCAACTGTGTGCTCTCTCGGCTTTGCTTTCCCCACCACAAGCAGTGGCTTTACAGAAGGCGAAGCATGCGCACGGTGAGAGCAGTCACCCCGCTCAGCTGGGCTGGCAAGCACTGGCTTGTCAGGTGGCAGTAACTTGATCAAATCTCTAAGCACTAATACTGAAATTCTGCTGAGAAGACCTCTTCAGAGATGTGGTCATTCTTAAGGCATCGTAAAAGTGGATGTGGCTGTGCAGTGGCAGAGTTCAAACAGGGAGCCCACAATCTTCTCCCCACGTCTGCATGAAGTTCTCCAGCTTCGTAACCAGTCACTGCTGCTGTTATACAAAGCAACTGCTTAAAATACTCTCTGCTGTTGGAATACACCAGAACAGCCCTCCTCCCACATCCAGCCCCCGTATAGAATGATCTAAATGCAAAAGAAATGACTAAAAGAGTGGTTTTGGAAATAATTAGGTCAATTAGAATGTAACAAGGAGAGTGGTCTAGACATAGAGAGCATTTAAATTAGCAACAAACTGTTCCATTTGGGTTCTTCAGTTCAATCAGCTATTTAATCATCAATTCATCTATGTGAATTCCTAGCAAATTGGGGAATTTGCTAATTTAACGTACCCTGAAGGTGGTGACTAAATTATGTATCAATGTCACTGATGCCTGCTCTGTCTAAAGCATAAGAGAAACGCAGCCAGGCTCTTCAGAGCAGAGAGCGGCTCTGGTGTCACACACTCTCCAGGGATGACAGGAAATGATGTGTTTTAGAAAGGTCTGTAAGGTTAAAAAAGACACTCTTGTTCTGCATTAGCCAACCTGAATTTCATTTAAACTTTCCTTGCCCAAACCTGAAGCTCAAATGCAAAGCCGCTGAAAAAAGAGAGGGAACTGAAATAAATTTCTTTCTCAGCATGTCCTGTACTCCAAAGTGGCAGGTGGCCATTTTTGAAGCCAAAGGTAATAAAAAATAATCACTTTTATAAGTGATACAGTACAAGCAGATCTAAAAGTGGAAGATGATATAGGAAACCATAGCATCCTCTTACATGATACATTAAGAAACTAATCCTGTGGCGCGTACAGCACTTCTTCCAGGCCATATAAAATGCCATCAGTCTCACCTTGTGGGGCTAACCCTTACCTGGGTGAACCTGTCCCCTGTGGAAAGCCTGCACAAGAGTTATCCATCACTCAGGTCACTCCTTTAATTGTAAGTGACACATTAAAAAAAAAAATCTCTTCTGACTTTATAATTGATGCCCTGACAGAAAACAGTGTCCTTCCTCTGGGGCTCAGGTGTGATCCTCTCACATCCTTCTTCAGGACTGACACAGTCTTGAGTGAGACTAAAATCAAGCTCTGAAGAAAACAAGAGTACAGTGTGTCTCTGAAAGGGATCTTTGCAGAAAACATGGGTGGGGAGGGAGGGAATGGAAGATGAGGAAGTTGGGTGGAGAGGAAAACAAAACTCGAGTTTTTGAAAAGTCTAATTTTGTGCTGCACAACCTGCATGTTTTACCCTCTTTACCATTCGCTTTCATTTAGACTCAGCAATTTGAGGAAGCCCCTGCTGTGTAGTCAATAACAGATTGTGGATTCAATCTCAGGTCCTGCAAAGAGCAAAAATAGATGCTATTATTTGTCGCATAGTAGCTCTGCTTAAACCTCCCACAGAAAAGGGCACAGTCCTGTCTAGTGAGAGCAGGCTGGCAGTCCCAGAGATCCCTTCAGGTACGGTGGATGGAGTGGTACCTCTGCAGGTAAGAGGCAGTATCATTCCAGCATGAGGTGCTCTTTGTCAGCACACCGTCATCTGCAGGGGTTCCTGAGAGGTTACGTGGTGACTGGAGAACAGGCCGAACGAACGTCAAAGAGTTCAGATGCTTCTTGAGTGGTATTCAAATGCCTAGAGATATAGGGATGGGTGCAGCCTTGGCAAGATCTTAAAAGCAAGATAAGGAGGAACGAATAATTAGGCATCTGACTGGAGCTGAAAATTCACATCTCTCCTCAGGATTGGTGAACAGCTCTGGCTAAAATAAGATGCAGTTTGAATCTTTGCCAGTTGCCTGTATTAAACTGAACCCTTCTTTTTTTTTTCTTTTTTTTTTTTTCACTTAAGATCAGAGATTGCTTTGTTCAATGTTGGAGCACGTCAGAAATTCTTCTGTGATCCTTGGAAGTCTAAATCAGGGGAGCGGAGAAGAAGGAGTTCCCATGTTGCTGCATTTGGCACTGAGTGCAACCGAGTGACTGCTGCCTCCAGGTCTGGGTCTGTGATTCAGCAGGGATTTTGATAAACTAAAGACGCTGCATAGATGCAAGTACTCACCTTGCTACCTCTCCAGGCCTGCTTTTAGGACATTTGTCTTGGTTAAATACGAAATCCAAAGAGAAGGGCCCTCTGCTCACAGCAGGACTGGCTGTTTTCAGAGGAGTTTGCCCTTTAGGCCAGGGCCTTGCACAGAGATCAGCTCCCTTCCGTAGGCACTTGCTGGCTTTAAAATTACTTGCACCCTTCTCAGATGGGCCTGATAATGGCATGGATCTGGCTGACCCCAGGCCCTTGGGATCCTAAAAGGTTGCAGGCACCATTACTAAAGCCCAGAGCAGAGCCAGGAGAGGAGTTACAAGAAAAATTCCCTTTGACTTCAGCAGAAAGTGAGATTATTTGGGTAATAAATGAATACAGCAACTATAGACTAATGTGGCCAGATCTGAAATGAAAATAAAGACAATTTTAACATTCCTTTGCAGTGCATGATTGAAGAATTTGGTCACATGGCAGGAAAGAAGGTCACTAAAGAGAGGTCTTTTAACAGAAGCTCATTCGTATTTTAAACTAGTCACATGCCTTTTAATTTGTATCTTCTCTGATGTGAGTCCCCACTTCCTTCATCTTTATTTACATTGATCTGTTTTCATAATTTGCTTTGAATTGCAAGCAGACTTTTCTCTATTAGCCAGTTTGAAAAGGGCAGCAGAAGCATTCCCACTCGACTCCCATTTGCCCTGTGGAGGAATCATTTCTCCTAATGAAAGAGCATCATGGCAATCACATTGACATGATGCATTTTATGCTGACTGGTCAAGATCAGTTTTAGAAACAAACTGTAGCATACAAATGTTTCTGCTCTTCCATTTATCTCTGCAGTCAGGCACACATCAAATGCATTCCACGTCACGTCGTGGACGAGAAAAAAGGTTTGCATCTAAAAGGGTGGGACCCACAGCCAACATTATCAGAAGTGTTCCACAGTGATGCCACTGTGGCAAAACACAGATTTTGAACGGAGAAACATATATCATGCTCGGAAGGACAGCAGTGTTTGTAAAAGCATGCAGTACATAATGAGGAGAATTTCATCACGCAGAGCGAGGAGATGTGTCAGCGGCTACAAAGCAATGATTTAATTCATACGTGAGAATAATTTGATCTTCAGTTTTCCTCCACGTTACTTACTACACCCAAACAGCTTGTACAAGCTATCAACGGGCAGAAATTGTCAAGGAGTTATGGCTTTTTAAGATCTGACTTTCTCAGCAGTTGCAAATGCAAGAGCAGAATGCTGATTAGCTCTAAGATGACACAGGCATAAAAAAAAGGACCCCAGGAATACAATAATTCAAGGCTACTTAAAATGAGATGTGTTTTTGTAAACATTACGCAAATAGTGATTTGGGGAGTCTGAGCTCTGAGCTGAAAGCCAGGCTGGATGCATTTCCAGGGAATGTGCAGTTAGCACCTCGACCGTGATAAGATTACAATGAGCATTTTTGACTATTGCTAACTATAAATTTGAGCTGTGTGGGTCAACGTGGTGACTCAGCAATCAAAGTTACTTCATCCTGCTGCAGAGGACTGCAGTTCGGTTTCCAGCACCACGTTTAGGATTTCCAGGGGGAACAGGAGATGAGTCAGGGAATTAGAACAACCTTGCATTACTTAACTAGTGCTTGTGGCTTGATCAATGGCACTGGGAAGGCTCTGCTGTAGGGAACCCCTGCAACAGTGTCGCAGTGTGCTCGCTGCTACAGAGCACTGTGGAGGCTGCCAGTGCTGTCAGATGAGGGGGGGAAATAGACGAGAGAAGAAAAAAAATATACATACAGTCAGCAAACAACGTGAAAATTTACTGTAGCATCACATGGTAGATATTATTTACCTTATTGTGCATCAACTGATGCACACTGTATCCCATCTGTGATGCAGGTAGACACAAAACTTTATATCCCACGGCTAAAAAAATACTGCTATTTTCTAGGTACAGCCAATCCCTGCTAAACTGGAATGCACACAAACCCCACGACGTTCCTTAGAGCGGGAGCGTGTCCTCGCCGGTCAGCTGCAACATCGGGCAGGTAATTAACAAATGCCTGGATAAAACGAGCGCAGTCTTGTTTATCAATCAACATCCTATTAATTAGCTCACGTGTCAATTTTAATTGAAGTGATTTGTATTAATAATGGTTGTCTATGCAAGTTGTGTGGCATACCTGCAGGGATCTGTGCTTGCTCCCGGGCTTAACTTTCGGCAAATATTCTATCCTAGGAAATATCTTCACAATTTCAGAACACTGATTTTCTGAGAGCTAAATACCTGTGTAACTGATGGCTATTTAATAATAGAACCTGTGTCTGGGAAACCATTACCTGATAACTATACCCAAAATGAAAACAGAATAACAGTGTTATGTGAGAAACTGTCTGGCTGAATCCATGTAATAAAAAAGCTCCAATGACACACATAAGGGGGTAACATTATTTGCAAATTATAATAATAGCTTTCCACATCTGTTCCCATGAAGAGGGAAAACTGTGTGGCTGCTGGTATTTTATTCAAGGTTTGACTCGATCTGTACTGCTTTACATTTTTAAAAAAAACCCACAAAACTCTATTACCCTCATCATTTTACCTTTTCTTATCTTGTTCAAGGCAATGCTGTAGCTCAGGTTACTCAGAGGTTGTCATCATCCCAGGATCACGTTGAGCATCTTCTGGAACTGAATTATCCCAGGTGTGCTTTCAATTTAAAAATGACTCTACTAGGACAAATATTAGGACAATCACAGCTGCTTCTGTGCTACTGAACATGATTGTTATTTTATCATTTATAGGCTTGTCAGAGCTCCCTGGTGCTGCACGGTGTCCCCGCACGTCACAGGAGGCAACGTCTGCCCCAAGGAACTTATAATGAAAAACTGCAGAATGGGCTGGGAGAAGGGAATTAATCAATGATTGACTTTCTCTGCATTAAATACAGGTGTGTCTGAGGTATGGAGATTCAGTGACTTGGCTAGGTTACACGGAGAGTCTATAAAAGAATTGGGAATTGAAAGTAGCCCTCTTCCATCTAAATCCAGACATGTTGAGTCATCAGTCAATAACAAGACTGATTTCCATGGCAGTAGTGTTTGGAGGCTTTAATCAGGTTTCATGTCCTATTATGCTGGGTACTGTGTAAATATAGAATAACAGATACTCTCTGCAGGCATGTCCTTAAACAGATCCCTGCTGATTTCAGTGGAACTCTACACGTCCAGAAGGATACCCTGGGGTAGATCTGATTTTCTAAATAGGGATGAGACCCAGTAGGTGGGAGTAAAACCTGCAGGATTTATGGGGAACAGATTATAGTTAACAGGATCACGGGGGTGCCTGTGTAAGGTGCACAGTTAGCAACTTCATTGATCCCTTGTATTATTTTGGAAAAGAGTAAATCACAAGCAGAAAATCACAAACTTTTTCAGTGGTACTCTGGTACCTATATGCTTTGAAGTATCTCAGTAATGATGTTTTACTGAAATGCAAGGTTTTCCTGCCCAAGCATAAATCAAAAACACTTAAAACAACTGCAGCAAAGCTCTTTTCCATTTTTTTTAACATGGTCTTTAGCAAAGAGTAACCTCTTTGCTGACTTAAAAAGTGAGACTGTGAAAGGTAAATGGGTAATAAAGATGCTATAATGGGGGAACCGTGAGCATGTTTGGAGGACATCTGCTGAGATGTTATCGGCGGCAAAGAAGCCCTGCCCATTCGGTGACATCATTCTCTCCGGCTGCCAGCCTGTCCTGGCAGGCTCAGGGGCTGCAGCGGGAACGCTGTGTGAGAGCCAGGCTGGATGCGGCAGTGGGCTTGATTCCCTCTGGGCTGGCAACCAATAACTGGCTGAGGAGCAGCCACTTCTCCAGCCGAATGCAGATGACAAGGCTGAGGCCAGCGAAGGCCACAAGGCCAGTCAACTGGTTGATTTCTCTCACAGTTGCCTTTGTTATTTGAAAATTTAGTGTGTATTTTAGATGAGCACCAAGAAGCTCCTGCAGAGACTGTGCTCAGCACTGGACATGGACATGCCGAGAGGTAGGTCCTGTCCCACACAGACCCAAAGGGATGGTTGTGTCCTGGTTTATACAGACTCTTGGTGGACCCAGCTTAATGCGTGAGCCATTCTGGTCAAGGCTGGGATGGGAAGTTCATCAGACAGGCAATGTTTGACGACTCGAGGTCAAAGAAAACTGATGTTATGTGCCAAGTATGGTGAGGGATGGGGTGGGCAACCAAGAAGGTATTTGTTATATTAGGACACATGCAGGGTTTCTGAGCCTGAATTTTGCAGCCGATGTGTCTCTGACTATTATTCCTAATATCCTCAATTCCTAATATTCTCCCAAATATCTTCTTAACTTCTGGATACCATCAGCTGATGTGGCAGCAAATGTTCCCAATTCCTGAGTCTACATTAGCATGCTTGAATCAGGACTGTGCTGTTGAGGCAAATCTCCAGACTGTACCCATTTACTGTGGTTTGGTTTGTATCACAGATCAGGCTGGGAGTGCATGAACTGAGCTCCCTTCCAGTGAACCTAAAGCAGTGAGATCCTCCAGAGCAGTCCACATGAACTTTGGCCACCACTGGGCATATAGTCCATGGGACCCCATTACAGTTAGCCTGAAACACCCCCACTTCACTGAAACACCTCTGATGTGGAGATGAGGTCTTCAGCATCCACTGGATCACTCCAGAAAATCACTCCTCCAAGGCCACAATTGCTCACTGCTGAGGGCAGAGGAAGAGGGTTTAGGCTTGGAGACAAGCCCAGCCCCTCAGAGCAGGATGGACATAACTCACTCTGGCCACAGAGCGCAGCAGCCACCAGCCTATCTGCAGGCACAGCTAACAAAACAAGTGTAGATGTAGCCAAAAGATAGTAAAAGTACTCAAATGTTTTGTGACAACAAGTCAGGCAGAGAACTCAGTGATTTCACTGAGGGCAAGTGATAGCATAAGCTTAAACCTGATTAGAAATCAAAGAACTACAGGAGAGAAATGTTCAAATAGCTGAAAAAAATTTTATATTTAAAAATATATAAATAAATATTTATATAATATATAAATTATTAGCAGGGCTCTCCTTTCATAGGACTGCTTCTTGTATTATAAATAAAGCAGGATCTGAATACAAATGAAGACATCAGTAAGCACAATTTTGTGGCTGCAGTAGCCAGGGGGTCAGACCAGAATGATGCTGAAATGGTCACTTCTGCCCTTCAAAGTTTCCAAACTATACAATTTTGAGCAGGTGACTCAAAGCGTAGCAGATTGTCACGTGTATGCAGATGCCATTAAAAACACACTGAAGAAATTAAAAGCAAACCCTTCTCTTCTAGTGTTACTACACAAATAATAAAAACACTTGCCAGTCCACTGGATAAATATCCTACATATATACATATACATATCTTAAAAGATATGGGAAGCCCCTGTCACCATAATGCTTAAAACCTTAAAAATTCCATTCCAACTCTTGATCTCCAGGAAACTGCAAATCTCATGAGGAAAACTTGAGCTGCTCTGTGCTGGCTGTCACCTGGAGCTCAACGCAGCCAGAACCAGTGCTCCAAGAACCCATTGCTGTGCCTGTGTCCTCATCCAGCAGCACGGCTGCTGCTCCTTGCACGTGGGGATCTGCAGGGATAATCAACCCATGAAACAAAACCCAAGTTATTATGCCCACACCACGCTTAACTGTGTAATTTTAGGTAAAGAAGATAGTTAGCATTAGGTGTGTGAGGGTTGGGAATGCAACAGGAATGTGAAAGTTTTTATTTTTCTTTTAATATGTGTCTATAATGCCAGTGTTTCAGTCTCAAAGGATTTGCCTATCTGACTGTAGTTAAGATTGTGATATTCCCTCACACAGATCATTGGAATTTCAGCATTTTCAGGTATCTTCCCAGACCTAAGAACTCATGACATGCTACTTTTTAAGGAGAGGGGAAAAGCAGCAGTTTGCAGCAGACTTCAGTCCCTTCAGATCAAAGCCCAGGTCTTCTGATGTGTGTCTACAGTGCCTAATGGTGCCTGGTCCAGGCTGGGACTTGTGGTTATCACTGTAACAACAAAAGCAACTGCAGTGGTGTATGGCACAGAACCGATATATTTGCTATTTTTGTTTGTTTTATATATAACTAGCCCATTTTCTATGCAAACCAATCCAGTTCCTGTTTATATACCAAACTGCCCACAGCATGTTTGCTGCCCCTTGTCATGGCTGTCATTATTCCTGGTGAAGAAGACTCTACTGCTCTCACTTTGGAGCTTGTCAACGGCACTGACATCCTGCCATCCCAGGGCTCTCCAGCTTTGGCACCTTGGAACAGAAGCTGGAAACCAAAGCTAGGTCTTCTGTCTGACTTCTCCCAGGGATTTTTAGCAAGCCATCAGGAAGAGCAGCAAACAGGCCCCATTGAGTTCTGCTCTTCCCATTACCAGTTTAGCTGACACTTAGCCTTGTAGGAAATTCATCAGAGAAGGACAAGCAAACTCGTACATCTATTTATTCTCAAGAGGAATTTCTAAAAAGCAAACCCACAATGTTTCAGCATGACTATATATTAATTATTTTTTCCAGAGAGCTTGCTATTGTTTTGCTACTGAGAAATACACCTTCAAACATTGGATTTGCTCAGTTTTAGAAGCACAGCTATGTTTATTATATTTGGTGCTGTGAAAAGCACTTCTAATTTGTATTTTTATTGAGCTAGACTTTTGTTTCAGACCAAATCTGAGTTGTTTGTCTAAAAGCTGTTAGTGCCTAGACTGAGATACTAGCTCAGTAATTCCAATAGGAAGTCATACAGTTTCTTCCTTTGAGTACCTCTGAGTACAGCCTACCTTTTAAAAAGGGAGGAACAAATTCTCTGTTGGCCCACAAAGGTGCTGTTATTACTTGAAATCATGGAACAGAGCTTGTTCTACTGGGGGTTAACTCAGTAATTCCATTTCATCTTACCATGCTAGTCTTTCTTCTTATGCCTGACTGGATAAAAACCAATTTTATCCAAAGCTTCATAGTTTAAACATTTTAAAATAATTTTTAAAAGTAACACTGAACTATATGCTACCTATATATATGCTCAAAAAGGATGGGAACAGGACTGCCTGCTCTTCTGGCATGGTATCAATACACTACCTGGCAATCAACTTTTCTTTGCCACTAACTCCTACATTCAGTATTTTCAGGTAATGTAATACCAAGGCACCGGTGATGCACCTTATCCTGAAGCACTTAATAAACGAGAGTTAACAGATGTGAAATCTGAGGAAGCGTTCAGGGAAATCTAGGGACTTCCCTGAAAATTAGGGTTTATAGACTATAATCCCACTGATGATAACTGAGTGATAAAACCCACATTGTTTGTATTTATAAAAATTCTTGAGTGATTTCATTGTTCTCAAAGAAAAAAAAAAGCTGCTTTTGTTCATTGTTGATACAAAGTCACTCTTGTTGTTGCAGACCAGGCACTTCCTACTTTACCTGGGTATTTTTATCCACAGTACTTTGCTGTGTTTGAGAGATAAGCCCTTACTCCAGACTCTGAATCACACTTCCCCCTCAGATTTGGGGAATGTCAGATCCAGATCAGGATCCAAACTTTCTAGTTTGGGCCTGTCTTTCATCATGGTAAATCAACAGTCGGCAAATCTAAACAATAAGTTCGTGTTGAAATTTGGATTTTTTTTTAATTGTACTTCCTTTCTAGCAAACAACAGAGGTTTATTTTCTTCTCTTCAGGACAGAAAACTGTTTACTCTATGATCTTATTTTTTAAACCGCTGCTTCATTTGCAGGGGGAAGTCCTAATGACCTTGCTCACCACACAGCCTGGGAGCTTATCAATCAGGACAGGGTTTGGCAGGAAGGCAAGAAAACTCTCCTGCAACCAGATCTATTACCAGAGATCCCCCTGCCTGGACAGAAGTGTCTTACAGCCACTGAACTCCTGTACTTACATGTGCTTTTTACTTCTAGGTGTAACTGAGGCCTGAAGACTCAAAATTAGTTCATAAATGAATTTTCTCCTTGTTTTTGTTAAGTAAGATACATGTCCTCTGAGCTGCCTGCAAGCTTTGCACACTAATGATTAATTTAATTTTAAATATATCTTCAATGACTACCTACATTTTAATATACACTACGTACTTTGTACATAATACATGGCAGGTCAAAATGTGATCACAAACCCAGATTTTTCCTTTCCATTACCTTTACATCTTAGAGAGTTCCCACAGCCATTCCATTCTGCCCTGGCACCAACAGAAATCTTTCCACTGACTGCAGCAGCTGAAGATCTGACCCTAAACTAGGTAACTGGGCCAGTGCCACAGGGTCTGCTTACTCTGCTTAGTTCCCTGAATGGTACATTTTAAAAACTGCACTGAAATATGCCCCAGTAAACCTAAAGGAGACACACAGAAAATCCCGCACTAGTATAGCTGCTCTGCCAGGAGGAACTGGTCTGTTCCCTGGTGGGAAAGGAGGCCTTGCTCTCTCTGCCTCCCCCATGAAGAAGAGTAAAGCCTTTTTTCCTCTGTCTCATTGTTGGCTCCTCTAGCACACTGGTGTACCCAAAATCCAGCGATACATTTGATGCTCAGGAACCCTGATAACAGATATGATTAGTCAGAGCTAGTTGATCAAAACGAAAGAAGAAAGCGAATTTCACTAAATGCTTACAATCATTCACATGATGTTGTAGAAAAGCCTCTTATTATATCCAAAGGGTTTGATACCAGTGTAAAGGCAGAGCTGTATTCCTCATCTTTACTGCTGTAAGTGCGTGTTACGCACTTCTATGTTGCCAACAGTGCAAAGCTGTGGGAAGATGTGCTGTTTCCTAAATTCCAGCCAGCTTCCGATGGCAGAAATGCTATCACTGGTGATTGTACGTTTCTGGGGAAATCCAATCAGTTCTTACAGCCCAGTTAACGTTTATGGCACTGTCAATTACAGAATAAACAAAATCCCTCAATGACCAAAGAGGACAAATTCTGATAGTGGGTGGGTGGAGAAATGTAAATCTGTCATAGGTGTTTCCACAACATTGTTTTTCAGAGCAGAACGGCTCTCAAAAACATTACCAAAAATAATGACATGCTGTAAGCAATAGTTGAAGTAATTTGTGATGTTTTGAGCCATTCCTGCTATGAGAGCAGGACGGCCTCAAGCGCAGCATCCAGACTCACTGCCCTGGCCCCTTCACAGGCAATTCCTTAATGCCTTGCAGACCATCTGCTGTGGAAAAGAACTATCCTCCAAGGTACTGTGATACCTCATTATTTAATCAGCCGGTATTTTACAGGACCAAGGGAAAACTCCGAGCGCAGAGAAAGCAGACTGGCACCCCATATTTTTGGGGGAGCTTGCTGGAAGCGCTCCAAGAGATTTAAAGGAGCTTGGCCCTTCCCAGAGTTCAAAATGCCAGGGCTGACAGGTCTTCTTCCCTATGGTGGGGTTGGGTGCCCGTTTTTTGGGGTTGCTGTTTTTCCAGAGAAGGGCAATGAATCCTGTGAAGGGTCTGGAGCACAAGGGTTATGAGGAGCAGCTGAGAGAGCTGAGAGTGTTTATCCTGGAGAAAAGGAGGCTCAGGGGTGACCTTATCACTCTACAACTCCCTGAAAGGGGGTCGCAGCCAGATGAGGGATCAGTCCCTTTTCCCAGGCAACCAGCGATAGGAAAGGATAGTGTTAAGCTGTGCCAGGGAGGTTTAGGTTGGACATTAGGAAGAATTTCTTCACAAAAAGGGTGATTAGACATCGGAATGGGCTGCCCAGGGAAGTGGTGGAGTCATTGTCCCTGGAGGTGTTTAAAGAAAGCCTGGACGTGGCACTTGGTGCCAGGTCTGGTTGACATGGTGGTGTTCGGTCAAAGGTTGGACTTGCTGATCCCAGAGGTCTTTTCCAGCCTAATTGATTCTGTGATTCTATGAAACTGTCCACGCTCCAGGCACCCGGCCCTTAGGCCGAGTCAGGGGAGGCCACATCCCTCG
>NW_021940750.1:34872284-35005643 GCF_001715985.3 Manacus vitellinus | reverse complement strand
TTAAAATTCTGCAATTGCCGAAATGTTCTTAGAGACTTGTAGGACTTTTACTTCTGTTTCGCTTGTAAAACACATAATCAAGCATATAAACGTGCTGGTGCTTTTTATGTATTTTACTGACAAGACGCTGCAAATGCTAATACAGCTTGTACCTTATCGGTAGTGTGTCCCTCCCCAACCCCACTGGGGGAAGCATTTAACTATTTTGCTTTGGTTTTGTACCACGTTTAACATATAAGAAGCAAATCCACGATTTGCGCTTGTTTGTTTTATTTATACCACAGGAGGGATGTACATTTCAAAATACTGTTATAAAAGGGAGTTACTAACACTTAATGCTGAAGAATATTTGTTTGCAGGTAAATAAATTTGACATACTGCATGACTAGTAATTACTTTTATGTAGTAGTTAATTTCATGATGACAGCCACAACATTTGTCTAGTTAACAGATTTAAAGACACTGTGGAATTACCTTTGATTTTTTTAAATAGGAGGGTTTGTGTTGTGTGTGGTGTTTATAGAACTGATTTTGGTGTACAGCAGTGGTAAATCAAATTTAAGAATTGATCCAGTGTCCACAAGTCACTTTTAGCTCCAGCATTCACTTACAGTCTTATAAAAATGTCCTGTAAGTGATTACATTAACAATTAAATAGGCTCATGACTGACTTTATTTCTTTGGGCACAGAACAAAACTTGTCATAAATACTTTAAAATGGAATTTGATTGAATGCATCTCAGGTTGGTACAGAAGTTCTGAGCAGCACAGTTCTTAAATTATATGAGCATAAACTGTAAGAGGACTTGTTCAGGAACATAAAGAGGATTTTGTCTGGGCTGCAGAGGGGGCATGAAGAAGTCACTTTTCTGCCATCACTCAGTTTTGAAATAGGCAGCTTAGTTTGTCCTGTCAAACTGTAGTTGTGGTTGCAGCTTGGACAGCTGGATGTCGTAACTCTGGCCCCTCACCTGAACGGTATTAACCTCCTGTCTATTGATCAGCAAAGGCATAAGAGCACAAATATTTCAGGTTAAGGTTTTGTAAACCTAGATTAGGCTAACGGATTGAAAAAAAAATGAAAGTAGCTGTAGAGATTTTTGTTTTCTAGTTGGCATTTTCTCTATAGCTTAGTATCTGAGAAACCTTTCTGAACCTTGTGATAAGCTGCACTTGCTGCCATGCAATTCCAGCAGATGTGGTGTCGTTTGACACACAGCATAGAGTAGTAAATTCTGGTGACCACGCCTAAGTTGCGGCCCACAATGCCTTTTTGTAAGGGAAGCTGAGATGCTGGAGCAACCTGGTCCTTCTAAGCTTCC
Organism: Manacus vitellinus; assembly: GCF_001715985.3. Taxonomy (NCBI): domain Eukaryota; kingdom Metazoa; phylum Chordata; class Aves; order Passeriformes; family Pipridae; genus Manacus; species Manacus vitellinus. Next base: position 35,004,321 of record NW_021940750.1, on the reverse strand, counting down.
TTGAAAGCTGTCTGCCCAGATTTGGTAACTGGGTCATGGTGCAAAGCTGCTGCGGGCTCAGAGGGCCTTGAGCACGTTGGAATCGCTGCTGCTCCCGTGAAACACCCAGGGCGGGATTTGCGTAACCAGGAGATGTACTTCGCTGGTCAAAGCCTGGTGGGGACATCTATCTGTACGCTCCACTTGAAATGTTGGCTGGAGCCCAGCTTGGTTGTGTCTTTGCTGTTTAGGTGCAGTTGGTTGTCAGCTGTGAGCTTACACTGGGAGGAGGACGTGGGTTGCTCGTGGCATCCCATGTAATGGGCCCAAACGCACCCCCCTCTGCTCCAGTCTGGTTCCTGTGTCTCGTCTGCTCTCATGACAGTGTCATGTGGCCATGGTAGGCAAACATGGGCATCTGGATCCTGTTTTGCCTGGTCCTGCTGCTGTGCATTATGAGAACATGTAAGGATGTGTAGCACATTTGGACTCCGGGTGTCCTAGGAGTATCAGGAATATGCCACATCAAGGCAGTGGACATCGGTAACTGGTGGTGTGACAGGCAAAGCATTAGCCCAGGAGAATGCTTTGCTGTAACCTGCTTTCTGATCTGGGCTAACTAGTGCAACCTGGACGCAGTCTGACATGCCAGGACTGAGACCGGTGAATCTGATTCTCTTTTAGTCCCTTGCTTACTCTCCCTCATGAAGATGAGGTGATTACTGTAGATGCTCCTGTATCCCGTAAGCTTAAGTTTCAGCTGCAGCATGATGGAAAATTTCCTTTTCTTCCTCCTGTGCTTTAGGGTGTGAGTGGAAACGAATATAAAATTTCATATTGGAAAGAGGACAAGGAGGACAGATTCATCTCTTAATTTTGTACAGACAAAAGAAGGTGAGCATAACATACAGAAAAGAACAAGAGAAGGAGCTCTAAGACGACTCTCCCAAATACGGAGAAGATGGTTCTGCTCCACCTTCTGTTGGGCGGTTGGTTTGACTGACTCCTTAGAGCAGGTTTTGCTGCTGCAGTGCCTAGGGAAGTGAGTTATCTCATTATTTATGAAGAAGTTAATAACCTTTAAGGAATTAATATACACGCAAACCCAGCGTCACCATGATATGATGCTGGTGTCATGCCATTCATGATTTACTGCACTTCAGCTGCATGAGGAATACTTCAGTGTTAAAAAAAATATTATAGAAATGCATTTTGAAAAACAAGCAAAGAGAAGGCTAAGAGAAAGACCAAGTTGTTTAGCTTTTGACAGTATTCAGTCCTGTGCAGACACAGACTGGAGCAGCCAGGTCATACTTACCTCAGATGCCCTCTGTTCACTGGGAACCATTCCTAGATGGCCATAAATGAGGACTGTAATCATTCCTTTTTTTTTTTCCCTCTAAGGATTTTATGGAAAAGGAACTTTCTCTGGTTTACGCATCTTCAGTAGTACGTTGACCTATAGTTAACTTGCTCCTCTATTCCGAGAAATTCCTCTTGCTTGCTGCCACTGTCTTCAATAATGTCTTTTACTAAGGCAGATATATTAGGCACAGCTTGAGTGTGTGTTTTAAAATACACGAGACAGAGCGGGTTTGCTGCTGTTGGAGCTGTGTCTATGGACATCTTATTAGATAGTGAGAAGGGATCCCCGGCTCTTCACAGTAAAAATAGCTCAAGTTTACCCCTATGAAATAAGTGCTCTCACATAGCTGACTCAAGGACCGAGGTGGAACCCATGCTGCAGGTTGGTGTCAGGGAATGTTTGATGTTTTCCCACTTGGTTGTGCCATGCTGCCTCTGCATGGCTTCTTTATAACACCCCCCACCCACTTCACCGCCCCTCTTCCCTGGAAGAGGATGGGCAGGTAAAGACATACCCCTGAGAGCAGGGCTGCAGTTGCCTGATGTTTCTTGGGTATAAATTGTGGGGGAAAGGCAGTCCAAACTGCTTGGACACCACAGAGAAGAAAAAGCAGTTCCTCTGAACTTTGTATTTCTTTGTTGATCTGCTTTTTTTGGCTCTGTTGTCATTCAAATTCAGATTATGAGATGACAGCTTAGCTGATGACAAGCAGGAGGCTGCCAAGTGGTAATCCTGGCAAGTGTTAACCCAGGAAAACCTGGAGTAAGTTAGTTGCAGATTGCAGAATTTTAGTCCTTCATGCTTTTTTCTGTTTTTAATAGTAGGATTGTCCTTTCTACAGATTATTTTGGCTTGTAGCTTCCTTTTTTATGTATGGTTATTGAAAAGAGTGTAAATTGTTCAGTGCCACTAAATCATTGAATTCAGGGTGCAGAGGGAGGTTGCACAGTCCCTGTGCTCTGTGACACGAGGTTAGAAGCGTTAACTTTCACACCTGGGTGTTGCATTTCCATATGCAAGTTGTGATAATCTTAGGGGTTTTGTTCAACACTTTGCAAATTGCTCAATGCTCAGATGAAGCCTCCAAGCATCAACAGCATAACCTCTTGACATCAACAAGCAAGTCTAACTTGCATGACTGTTGTGCATGCAGTTCTGAAAGGAAGAAGAAAGCCTACCATGTTCCTAATAGCTCTGAAGCTGCAGCTAAAGGAGTTTGTTCCTAAGTAACTCTGGCAGCTCTGGGTTGCTGGTCTCTATTCTGCAGAGTATTGTGTTCTCATATTTATTTATGAAATTAATGAATTCTTACATGTCACTTGTTCCAATGTAATTTTGTGTGTGTTTTCCCTCCCTCATGCAAACATCTGTTTCACGGAGTCGATAATTATGACTAGTGAGATTGGCAGATTAGTAATTTGGGAAAAAACCTCAAACCCACCTTGTTTCTGGGGAGAACTAGAAAATAAAGTGTTAACTGGAAAAGCTGAGGAATAGTAATAAACAGTGTAGGTTCCTAAACAAAGTGTCAAGGGAGTGACCTTCTTTCTCCCCATGCATTTCTGCTGGCGGTGATGGAGCTTGTTCAAATTTGAGCTCTGTATGTTGAAGGCTGCCTGTTTCAGAGCACTGTGATCTACGGCACAGAGCCCTCAGCCCCTGCTGGGGTTTTATTTCTAGGCTGGATTCATTTTGACCACCTGTTTCTTCCATCCAGTGTTACGTCTTGGTGAGTTATGGGGAATTAGTTGCTTTTTAATCTAATTTCTGATGGATGGCTATCACCTGCACGCTCAGAGATAATTGATGCACACGTGCCAAATGCATGCAGCGACGGTATACGTTTGTTAGGTGGTAATGTGATGTCTGTAGTTGGAGAGATACTCCAGTAAGAGCCAGGTCTTTGGTGGGAGGTTGCAAATGTTGCTGGATTTTGTTTTATTAAAACTGGTCGGTTACTGCTGGGAATTTGTCACCAATTAGGTTTTTTGATCACTCAAGTAATACCAAATTGAATGGCAGCATGGACACTCCGGAGAGCGCAGAAGACATTGAAGAAAAACAGGGAACATTTGTGCCACAAGCAGAAAAATAATCAGATTCAATTTAGAAGAATAATAAAAGCTAATGCATTTGGGAAGAGATTACTTTGAATGAGGGAGAGAAATGCACAGAACATTTCTGTGGTAGTCAGCCATGAGCAAGGCACATTTTCAATAAGATATAGCAATTCTGAGCTACTTAGATAGGGACTTTGTCTCATAAAGCAGAGGGGTAAAAATCCCAAATTGCACTTGGGTGTATTTCAGTGTGAGAAAGACAACAGCAAACTGCAGTGCTGTTAGGGAAGAGCAGTAAAATTGATCAGGGCGCTATAAGGGCTGATTTTGGATAACAGAAAGGTACATGAGCTTATCTGTGGTTGTTTGTGTACCTCTAGGAGAGGTAGAAATGACAAAGGTAGACAAGATGCTTTTTGGGAAGTCGAGGAGGTTTGAGTGGGATTAATGGGATGATGCTGAAGGTAAGAAAATCTGAATCAGCATGGGAATATTTACTCTCAAAGGTTTATCTCTAAGATATGCCATGTGCTGGTTAATAGAGTGCCATCATACTGTAACGACTCTTTCAGAAGAGGTTCTGAAGGTCTTCCTTACCAGGAAATATTAAAAACTGGACTTTGTGAAATTTCAGAGTTTTTATTGTTGTGAAGAGTGAGGTGGTGTTGCAGAGATGGAGGTCTTGAATCAACCTGTAATTCACTCTGGTAATGCTGTGAGTCTGCCTGTGATCAACCTACTCAGTGAAGAAGCAGGACTTCAGCAAGCGCATACCTTGGCACCTCTGCCCGCCGAGGTAGAAAAATCCTTGTGAAGAGCTAAGCCTTTGTTTAGGATTTTTAATAATAATAAACCAAAAATATCCCAAACCAACACCCCAGCAGTGAAAGCTAATTCCTCGCATATCCCTTACTGTATGTCTGTGACATGCTTTGAGATGATGGTGTATTGTTCTTTTGATCCTTTTAGAAATAGCTGGGAAGGAGAAAAACGGAGAAAAAACCCTCGTCCCTCTTGTGGAGCCTTCTGCTGGAGTTCAGGAATTTCAACAGAGTGATCTTTTGGCATAAACTGGTTTTTCAAGAGACATTCCTGCCATTATGAATGAAGTAGCAATAGTGAAGGAAGGCTGGCTTCACAAACGAGGTAAGTGACTCTTCCCTCCCGGACAGTGGATTGACTGTCTCCTGTGCAATGATCTGGTGTTTAGCAGCATGTCTTCAAATAATCCATTATTTTCCCCTTCACCTTAGTGGGAATATAAGGACTGTGTGTGACTTTCTTTTAAGTTTTAGAAAATGCACATTCGAGGAGTTTTCTTTGTGTCTGTGTGTTTTCACTGAAAACTGCTTTGAAAATGATGATAGAGATAGCAACTGAAGGAGATGCTTCTTAGTGTTAGAGGTTAAACTGTAGCAAATTATTTTGCTTTACATGTAGGCCTGGAGCTTTTCTTTTTGTGTTTGAAGGGAGGATTAAGGTGAATCTTTTTTGAAAAATATGCCTGTACTTTGCGAGTAGTGCTGTGCTCTTGCAGAGACTTGCTAGAGAATGTGCTATTCTGTTTGTGTCTGAACTGGTCTTGGTACCAGTGTCCTGGATGGGAAGAATAGCCTCGAGTTTGTGCACTCTCTGCATTTCTGTTGTACCACTAATGCAGTTTGATTTTTGTAACAAGTCTTTCTTCTTGACAGAGTGGCAAAACTGATAAAACAGTCACGTGTACCATTAGGCATTTACATTCTTAAATGTTTTCTTCCCAAAACAGTGAGTTTGTTCTTTTATGGGGAGGTGTTCATTTTCAAGTACCACAGCATTGATCCTATATGGTACCTCACTTAGGTGTTTCTTTATATTCTACTATCATTCCTTGGAAAGGAGAGAGCACTGACAGGTACTTTCCATAATAGGGTCATTTTTTTTGGACCAACAACAGAATCTCTGTGTTCCAGCAGTAGGGAAGCTTACATGGTTCTGCAGACTCAGGATTTTTCTAGAGGGTTTGCAGCAACTTGCCTGAAGGTGCAAAGGTGTAGCATAATTATTTATGGAAGAAATTATAAATACGTTATCATAACCTGGATAAAGGCTGATGGTTCTGCAAAAATAAGAAATATCTAAGGATTTAGAAAACATGTTGATGATCTGTGTTTTAAAAGGGTGGAAGCATATATTTCTAACAGCTGGATATGCAGTGTAGTTTAGCAGATTGTTTGATGCTTGATGTACAAATGTTTTGATAAAATTTTTTCTGTTTTGTTTTTTTTTTTTGTTCCGGTTTATTTCAGTTGGAAACCTCTTTGCACTCATTAGCTTAAACAGCTCATTCAGTAATTCTGGTGTACCCAGGCTGCCTTGTTCTGATAAAGTATTTGAGAATTATGCTGTGTTTGGATTAAACAGGAGAAAAGAAACACAGAATTACGCTTCCCATTACCATTTATGAATCTAGAAACTCTTCAAATCAGAGAGATTTTTTTAGTTTAAACAGTGTTTTTAGGCTGAGGGTTTTTAACTGTCTTTTGTTACAATTCTTCCTGCACTTATCTGTAATTTAAAAAAAAAATTGTTATTTTGAGGAACACTGTAAAAAAATCGGGGAGAAACATTTACTTTAGAAAGTATGAAAAAGGTACTGTCAGGACGATTCAGAGCAGATGTGTCTGAAACTTTGAAACGGTCATGTTGTGTTTCAAACGTGTCTGTGTTTACTTTTGAGAACTGAATTTTTGTTGTTTCTAGGATTATGATAAAGCTACTTTCAAGTAAGGAGACCTCTGGAGGAGATCTCAGTAAAAGATGCCCAGATCTCCTGATCTGACTTTTTTCTTTTTTTTTTTTTAAATTGCCTTAGAGAAACAGATTATTATCTCTTATAGTTTGCTGATAATACGATATTATTTGCTGAACACATTTCTATTTCCAAAATGTTACTCTGCACGTTCTGCGTATTTGATACAGCAAATTTGTGCCCAAACGCCCAAACTGTTCAACGTGTCTTGGCATTTTTTGGATGCCAGGTTTCCTAATCTTTTTAACCTGTTTCCCAATGCCTTTTTACCCTCTCGGTATGTACAGTGACACCTATTTCATTCCACTTATTGACTTTGCAGTTATTAATTCGGTGTTGTCCATGCGAGGAGGTTTTCAGAAGGCAGTGCTACATCTTAGCCTGCCAGCATGTCAGATCTGTTACTCTCTTGGTTTTGTAGCTGTTTTGGAATCAATTGACAAATTCAGTTCTTTTGGCCGGGTCTTGGTCAGGGGGTAACTGATCCACTTGTGTGTGTGTGTTTTGTAAAGGATCTTTCTTTTTGAATAATCTAGACTTATTGCCTGACCCTATCAGTGTGCTGGCTCTGCTAGATCAAGTGCTTCAACCACAGGATGTTTCCAAAACTGATGTCTGATACCATGAGCTTCTGAAGTTGAGGCGTAAACAGTAATTACTGCAGGGAGGGACTGCTAAAGGGGGATTTTTAGATATAGGAAACATATATTGTTTGTCTTTTGGATCATTTATAAAACCAAAGGTTGCACTGCAAGTGTTCTTTAAAGATCTTAGGTCTTTCCACATGCAAATATTTTAGGTAGTGACTGTCCGAAATCCAGATTGGGCAATGATGTTCTAACGTTCCCCACAGCTTTGGTTGGTTATGGTGTCTCTTAGTTCACGTCCCGAGCCGTTGAACAGCATGGCTGTGTGCAGTGAAACAATTGCTACATCTCACCCCAGCAGTGGCTTAATTTTGGTGGTTTTAATGAGTTGTGTATGTATAAATCAGGCAGCGAAGTGCTCTGGAGCCCTTCTGGATGGCAGGTGTAAGTAAGCATAAAGCCATCATTAGCAGGAGCAGGTGTTTTGGCCTGGCGGGGAAATAGCAGGGCTTTCTAGAACTGTGGGGTAGTTTTCTTCTGTCAGCATGCTTTACATTTCTGTTTTTGTTTCCAAGATTAAAAATACAAATGGAGAAATGGAATTAAACATTGCTGCCTGGCTGAGAGCTCTTGGCAGTTCTGTAGGTCAGTTGCTTAAAGGAAGCTCTACTTCCAGTAGTGCAGATGTTTGTTTGTGCAGGGGCCAGAGTCATCTCATTGACACGTCTAACCTCAACCAGGCAGAAATAGAAGGATTCATGAATGAACTTCTTCCCCCCTGCCCTCTTCCCCATTGGCAGTGCTTAGTGCATGTTACTCAAATCACAGCAAGGCAACAGACTCTTGTGTGAAGTAGTTTCTGACCACTCTCTGTGTAACTGCACGGCTGAACTGTTCCAGCACACACATAGGACGCATGAAGGAACTCAGACATGGGGTTGGTGTATTGTACATGTACATCCACAGTACGTACTCCCTGGCTGTGTTATGCTGAAGGTTTGTTTAGTGGGAAAGGATGGGGGAAATGGTTTGACCCAGGGGTGCCATAATTGTGATTGAATATGAGGGGAGAAGGAGAAAATTATCTGCCCAAATTGCTGCTTGTTGAGCTCTGAGATTATAGGTTCTCTGAATGTATGTCATGAGTATCCTTAATTTTGGTTGTGTGTGTGGAACTTTTTGGATAACTGAGGTGTGCCCAAGTGTATTTTGCCTGCTTTACTGATCTGTTTTAAAGATCTCATTGGATTTCTTGCATCTTTCTGCTCTGGTCCCTGTTTATAAAGGTCTTTCTATTGTTTTCAGTCTTCATCCTGGTTTTTTTTTTTTTTTAAGTCTTTCTGCACAGCTAACAAAGGGGGGATTGTGCGTTTTGATACTCTGTCATCTCTGTCCTCCCTAGTATGTCCGGTTTTCTTATTAGGGCATAAACTCGTATGAAAAAAAGGAGTCTTCTGGAGGCAAGGAAAGAAAGAGGGGGAGGGAAAAATGTACACTGACATTTGAAAAAGGAAATAGAATTCTTGATTTCTCAGTGTGAGAAATCTGAGGCAATTATAAGGTGCAGGAAAGACCTGTGTATTCATCCATTAATAATTAGCAGGAAATGCAGAGCTATTTTGTTTTTAAATAGTATATAAACAACACACAGTATTTTAACCATGAAAACCGGAACATTTTCTTGAAATGTCAGTTTTTGTGGACTCCAGGCAGGTAAAACTATTTGACTGATTGAGTCTCTGGCTTACAAGCTGATCAAAATTAGTAGAGACCCTTAAATGAGAAATTATACAAAAGATACTTATTCCACTTCTGGAAATAATACTTTTTTTTTTTTTGTTAAAGAATTATTTCTGTAATGAATGGAGGGATACAGACAATTGAATAAATAACCAGTGGTCCCTTGTGATTTGTCTTCCTATAGCTTCATTGCAAAAAGTGAATGCAGGGTTCATATGTAAAATACAAACCAGGAATCGAATGCTGATTGTTGCTCTTTTAACTTTCTCTGGCAGAATAGCACAGATGGTGAACTTTAGCTTTGTTATTTTGAGCACAGGTTCATACTTTCAGTGTTCTGTTAGTATGAATCAAAACAGGATCTTACAAGATATTTTTTAAGCCAGTGGGGGGGGTCTCTTGTGTTGCTGTTTTTCTTCACCTCTTCTTTCTTCTCTCTTTTCTGTTCTCACCATGTTCCCTACCTTTTTCTATGTGTGTGTGTGTGTGTGTGTGTGTGTGTGTGTGTGTGTTTTATTTTGGGGTGTTTTTTGTTTTTTATCTTGGCTTCTGTCTGTCCCTGGGATGTAGCAATGCACTGTCTTGATGACCTGTGTAGCCAGAACCCTCGAGGTTCAGATTAGTTCGAGGATCGTCTGGCTTTCATGGTATTTCAAAGGAATGGCTGTGGCACTTGATACAAAGGATCCTAAGAGCCATCTGAACTCTGAAGATGCCAGCTATAGAGGGCACAGCTGCTTCAGAGGAAAAACTGGGGGGAATGGAAAGGTAAGAAACAAGATAGGGGCTGGACAAAGAATGGAGTGGGGAAGTTTGTGACAGAGGGAAAGAAGCTGATGCTATTTCTAGAGCTGAAGGGTTGGGTTTATAGGGAAATCTGTTGCTCTTCTTATTGGAAACAAAAGATAAGCTGTGTCAGTTTGTGGTTTTCCTTGTGTGTCTCTTTTTCGACACAAGGGGCAATAGTTTTGCAATGCTTGCTCTTGGTTGCTTTCATTTTGCTTGTCCTGTTCTGGGAAAAGAGGACTGGGGAGGAACCAGGAAATTGTCAACCAATAAATCTGACCTTGGTGGTAGGCAAGATGCTAGAGACATTAAGAAAGGATGAGATCACAAAACATCTGGAGAAATATGAGCTGATAATGGCTAGTCAGCTAGACTTTTGGAGGGTAATCTCATCTGATGGAATTATTTGTGGAGAGATCATAGGAAACAGGCTGGATCCAGCATACTGTCTGGATAAGTCTGCTTTGGATGACAGGGAAGTCAGGAGCTGAGAATCAGCTGGTACAGTGTAACAATACTGAACCTCATCTTTGAAAGAGCGTAGCCTAGAGATTGCTCATCTTCCTTTCACAGAGGAACTACTTGTCTTTGACTGGCTTTGTTACTTTCCAGTGTCCTTTCAGAGAAGTCTTTCTTCCAGAACATTTTTGCATTAAACCCATTCTTCAAGACACAAGCTTCACATTTTTGAAGGTTGAAGTCCAAACGTTTCTTTTTTCTGTAAAAATGACTCCCAGGAAGTCTTTATTCCAGCGTTTTCACAAAAGACTTCCAGTTCTTTAGGGAAGTGATGCTAGGTTAGATGTTTTTCTCAGTGTTTGTAAACTGACTGTCTGGAACTTACATGCGAGTGACACTAAACACTCTCACTTTGAATGGCAAAGAGGAAGAGCTCAGATGTTGATGGTGCCCACATTATTTATGTCAGTCCTGGAAGTTTACTTTCCTATTCTGCTTTATTGTACAGCAGAAACGAAACAAACTAGGTCTCAATTTTATCTCTAAGACTGGGGGAGCATCATAAATTAATGTTACTTGTTGTTAAAAGGGATTTGAGAATGAGGGATCTAGGACATTGCAAGCCCTGTAAAAGCGAACCTGGGAATGCTTGATACAGTGGATCATGCAGAAAGCATCTGTGTTGGCTTTGATCCTCTTTTTCATGGTTCCTTTCTTTTCAAGAAGGGAAAGGGAGGTAGACCTGTGCAAAAAAACCCCAAAAAGTTGCCTATGTTTTCTATTCTTTTTTTTCTCTCAGTAGGCATATTGAAAAGTCATCAGGTTTGGATGTAGGAAGAAAGAAATACTGAGTGAGTATGCTGTTCTGAGGTAAAGAGAGAGCAAGGGAATAAAGCTTGCTCGTTGTTCTTGCAGGAGTGGTTTTAGGCAGGGTGCTGTGCCATGCATTTTAGATTTGGCACCTTGTCCTCACTTGAAAACATCTTCCCCTGCAGCCCCTGTGTGGGTGCCAGAAGGTTCCTTCCCTTCCAACTGGTGGTGCTCCCACTGCCTGAGCACCATCGGTTGCACTCCTTGCCTGTGCCTGTGGCTTCACCTGCTCAGACTTGCTCGGGGATAGCACTCGTAGCCTGAGACTTTACCATCTGAAAATACTGGTGAGGACTTTGGTGTCTTAGACCAGTACATGGTCACATGTGGTGTCTCTGCTTTTATACACTTTTTATGGTACTAATAATTTTCTTAAAAATCGGGGTGATGGTTGGTGTCAGATTCATCTAGGAAACAAACCTTGATATATATTGGAAAAAAGAAGGGTTTGCTTAATATTTCAGCATTTAATTTTAATGTATTTTAAAAGACAGAGCATTGTAAAAACCAAACAAACATCTGTCAGCCATGCCGGTTTTTTCCTCCTTTTACATATTGGAGTAACTGGTTTGCTAAGGCAAAAAAAAAAGAGTTAAATCTTATTTAAAAAGTCATCTCTCATGGGGGGAAGACAGAGGAGGGATTATTATTTTCAGATGCATTATGTTGTAGGTACATTGTACCTCTCGAAGAGGGAACAAAAACCAGGAAACTATGTGAGGAAAGAGGAAGAAAAAGAATGGAGAAAGAATAGCACCATATTAGGTGTGAAGTAGTGTGTTTTTGTGAGAAATATTTACTGCAACTGAAAGGGGGAAATAATGAAGACCAACTTTGAGTGCAGTTGGAAAACATGTTGTGGACGTCTGGGATTATTCTCCCACCTCTTCAAGTTGAGCCAAAAATGTGAAAAAGATAGCTGATCAAACAAGATTGAGAAATTTGTCAATTTATTCAAAAGTGCATGGTCATATTTGAGGACAGCTGAGGTAAACAATCATCACATACTGTGGGCAAGTCAGTTACTGTTTCCCTGAGTCTCTTGGGTAACTTGGGGGAGCATGTTTTGAAGTGCTGTCCAAAGCCCAGGCCTTTGGTGAACTGCATGTAGAAATAGCCCTTGGAGTCAGTGGTTCTCTGCATGACTGCAGTGGTATTTCGTGCTCACACTGAGATTGAGGGCAGCATCTGAGTCATTTCTGAGGCTGTCAAATCAGTCTCCTCTGCCTGTGCTTTGCTAATGTACCCTTAGTGAGAACCACAGAACAGGCATGTCAGAGAAGTGGGCTCTGTGTTGGTGGTGAACCACAGCCTTCTTTGGGAGGGAGCTCCAGCCTTATAATAGTTTGGGTTGGAAGGCACCTTTTAAAGATCATTAGTCCAATGCCTGTGCCATGGGCAGGGACACCTTGCACTAGACCAGATTGTTCAAAGCACCATCCAGCCTGGCCTTGAACAGTTATAGAAATTGGACATCAACAGCTTCTCCAGGCAACCTGTACCAGGGCGTTCATAGTGAAAAATTTCTTCCTTCTGTAGTCTAAATCTACTCTCCTGCAGTTTAAAGCCACAACCCCTTGTTTGTCACTTTAGACCCTTGTACAAAACCTCTCTGACTCTTTCTTAAAATCCCCCATTGTGTATCAGAAGGCAGCAGTAAAGTCTCCCCAGAGTCTCCTCTTCTCCAAGGTGGACAGCCCCAACTCTCTCTCAGCCTGTCTCCGTAGGAGGGGTCTTCAAGACAAGTGTTGTTATGCTGATAGAAAGTCTAACTCAAGAGGTTGACACTGGTGTTACTTGAGTGGACTTCAGGTGCTGATGGAGGACAGGGCTGCTTCCTAATTCTCAGGTTGTAAGTGCAGCCCTTAACGTTTATGGTGGCTTTATAAATCAGTTTCCACATGTAGAAATCACAAGATTTTGCCCCTTTTTCTTCCTGAAGCAGAGAAGCTTGCTAGTCCTCATGATGCTGAGGAAAAACTAGAAAAGATAACTTGTGTGCCTGCTTCAGGTTTAGACTAAGCAGAAGAAAAAGGGCTGTTGAATTACTTGTAACAAGAAAGCTCAAAAAATGGAGGATTTAAAGTAATTTATAATGTGTGGGGTTATTTTTCTGACCTCCTAACCTTAGCAGTATACCCTACTATTTCTGCAGTTGCGTCAAAGGATCTGGGGATCACAAAGTACATCCTGATTACACTTCAGAAAGCAAGCAATATGAAAGAATAAATTTCTTGTCTGCAAGAGGCTTGACCGGTCTAATATTAAATGTTCTATTTAATAGAAACATCAAAATGAAATTATATTTGAACCACTTTTTTTATTCATTGAACTCAAATCCTAAGATTTAAGAGAAAAAATACTTAGTTAAAATTTTTTCCATGTGTTCCTATATGAGCCTTTGTATGTGCCAGATCACAGCTGCCAGTGTAGTGCTGCCTTGTGCAAAATAATGTAGTTACACTGCTGTGGAAAATATTTGCACTAGGTAGTGTTTGTGCCCTGAATTACAAGGGTGTACCCACAATTTTGTATATTTTTGTCATTATTCCTAAGTTGGAGCTTCACAGCTGGAGTATTAGTAAAAAGCTACACCCTTGAACAACCTGTTAAGCAGTTCAAAATCCGTTGTCAGGTCTCTTCAGAGCTGTGGAGTGGAATATGACCTTTTATTTGCTGCTTGCTTTTCAGGGGCTTCCAGGCGTGGATTGTCTGGACTGGTGTTTTTACGCATGTCACACGTATCCCCACGCCTGTCTGTGGCCAATAAACCTGCAATAAATAGCAATCATTTAACTAAGTGAAAGTGTTTTCTCTGTAATGTAGATTTTTTTTTTTTTTAACTATTTTTAACTTTCAATCGTGCAGTCCCCTTCCCTTCCTGTGTTCACTAAGTAGAATGAAATTTTGGGAACACCAAGGAAAGAGAAGGCAAGTATTTCTTAATTCAAGACTCGACTGAAATGTGTAGTTGCATAGGTTTAGCTGTATTAAATGTTTGTTATTCTACTGCAAGTTTATGCATGGAGCAGTCTAGAATCCAGTTGTGATTCTCTGTGGTGACAGTGCTGGTTCTGGGGCTCGGAAGGAGTTTTATAGGTGGAAACTGATTTCTGGACACAGGATAAGAGTCCTTTGCCACTACAAATTCACTAATGGAGTTACTCTGTGGGAAGTGTTCTTTGTGCTACTTAGGCAGTGTGTGGAGAAAGCCGTGCTTTAGACTGGGGGGGCTAAACATCATTAATCGTCATGTTTCTTTATTTCCATAAATTTTTAAAAAAAGAAATCCTGCCTTTTTACTTAGTTGTTAATAGAAAAATGGTTTTGCTGCTTTAATTATAGAGTGGATTGAGCTGGCATGGACCTTAAATATGGACCTGGTTCAACACCCCTGCCACGGGCAGGAACACCTTCCACTGGACCAGGTTCCTTAAAACCCAGTCCAGCCTGGCCTCGAACACTTCCAGGGATGGGACATCCACAGCTTCTCTGGGCATCTTGTTCCAGGGCTTCACCACCGTCACCGTAAAGAATTTCTTCCTAACATCTAATCTAAATCTTCTCCCTTAGTTTAAAACAGTTGAAAACTCTACTGTCCTATCACTATTTGCCTGTGTAAGAAGTCGTGCTCTCTCTTTAATCCCTCTTAATATTAAAGAATGCAATATGTGACTTTCATACTGCCTTTGTGTTATGTTTCAGGCAGTGAAGGAGTAGGATAGTATTTGACTTTTTCATCTTGAAATTTTCTTTGCATCAGGGATAATTGTAATTCTGGTCGTCTTTTCTGGTAAAGGTACATTTTAGTGTAGCAGGAACATTTGAAAGGTATATAACTGATGTATCTCCTGGTGTGGAAGTCAAATTTGCCTTGTTATTTGCATGATAGCAAAAGTATTTATTCTAAATAAGAATTGGGGGAAAATTGCTTTTTCATTTGTGGAAAATCACTGCAAACTTGCCAGCAACAACCTCCAGCTGACTTGCAGTATCTATACTGTCTGTTGAACACTGTTGTGACAGCTTGTTTCTGCCGTCGTTTCTGCTGAAGTTTAGCCTGTAAAGTCAAGATATCTTGATCTGGGAGAGGGGAGATAGTTAAATTACATCATCATGGAAGAATACCAGCATACTTAGCTTTAAAGCCATTCACGACTACATTGGCACCCCTTTGTTATACAGTGTAGCTGAAAACGAACTGCAGCAATAATGAACCAATCCATCTAAATCACAGCAGCTGAACAACTGACTGTTCTATCTCAAAATGCAAATGCTTTGTGCAGAATGGATTTAATTGTAAATGTTTGCTTAGTAGGGAATATGAGCCTTTTAGTTTGCGACAGTAATCGTGATTACAAAGACCCACAGAATTTTAGGGTTTACATAGCTTGTCCCTGTTCTCATAACAATATTTCAAAGTCAGTTTTTTAAAATGTACCATTTGGCTTTTTTCTAGCTAGTGAATAGAACTCTAAATGCCCAGTCTCTAAGCAGTGTTTTGGAAAGTGAAAGATAAATTTAGTCCTATGTACTTAGATCAGGAAGAATTTTCTGTTATATTTCTTTCAAATCTATGTTAGGGCTTTTATGTAGCTTCAGATAATAAGAGGAAAATGCTGACTTTTACAGCTTGGATTTGTTTTGCTGTGCAGAAATGCCAAGTGTAACTTAGAGTATTAGCGTTTTCTTTGAGATTCTAGTAAGGTGCCTCTCAAACAATTAAAAGGTTACTGTGAGGAATTTCTTTTCTAGTCAAACTAACAAACAAAACCCCTCTGTATTAAAATCATCATTCTTTCTTAAATTCCTGAAGCCTGGCTGCTGAGTGCAACTCAAGAGGATGAATCTCTGTCACTGGTTTGAATGAATTAAAATAAAGCAGCATTGTCATTTTTCAGGGAAAGGAAAAAGCTTACTGAGCTTCATTAATAAAAAGAGAGAAAGCAGGAATACCTGCCTCCAGGCTGTTCTTGGGTATCTGTGTAAGGAAAAACAGATAAAACTTGGAAAACACACACACAAAATATGCATGTTTGTGCTTCTACTGGCATTTTGTGTGTTCTTTAATAGCCTTCACATGTGGATTAGTCCTTCTGAAAAAAAGGCAACCAAGCCCCCTGAAGAATAGGCCTTTGTGACACTGGAGAAGTTTACTGCGCCAAAGTTATGGTAAGAATTTGTAAATTTTGGCTGCTGAAGTACTTCCTTCCCCTGCTATGTTTTTAATGTTGGAAACTTGTAAGTGTGGAATAGAGGGTGTTTTTTGGTTTGGGCTTTTTTTTTTTTTTTTTTTTTAATGACAATGCAAACATTCATTTCACAAACTAAACCACCCGTTCACATGACGCCGCTGCAGTATATAAACACCCTGTTGATCTTGTTCTGCAGAAAGTGTTCGCTGGGCTTCCTGAGTCACACGGAAATGCTCCACTGCTCTCTTTGGGGCTGTGCTGGGGACTTAGGCTGTATCTGCTCAGATTTAGTTTGCCAGATTAATGTCACTGAAAGACATGTTTTTACTTGGAACAGGGCCCTCAAAGCCAGGATGTTTTTCTACGTCTCATTTTCTCTCTTGTGTTTAAAATACTTCATTCTTGCTCTCTTGGGAATGGGTTTTGTCTTGCCTGTACTCCTCGGTTCAAGCTGAACCTGCTGGGAAGATGTTTAGTATTTCATTGTTGCAAAACTATCTTCCTGTTCTCTGTGATGCTGTTTCTTCACACGGATCTCAGTTTGTGGTAGGCAGTAGCTCAGGCTGCAAAAACCATGCAGAGCACAGAGGGCCAAGGGGACACCAGTGGCTGCACGTCCAGGTGAGCCTTCCCATCAGCCCAGGACACAGCCACAAGCTGTACCACACAGTTGACTTCACAGGAGTTTTCTGGAGTAACCAAGGGCAGAATTTGAGTCCAAGGCTAGACTGTCATGGTGACAAAATATTTAGAAAACAATTTCTTGCTTGAAACAAAAGCTTGGGATTGTGCAACACAAAGTACAGTCCCAGTGTAATAAAAGATGTGTATTTTTGAAGGGTTCTGTGTGTTCCCTGACAGCTCTTGCCAGATTCAGCAGCATATTCAGGTAAAATGAGGCATTTTTTTCTCTGGACTGTTGCTTTTACTAGCTGAGTTAATTCTCCCCCTTTATGCAGTGGGATTGCAAAGTCGTAGCAGCCAAATCTGACCTCACATTTTGAACACAGTGGGACAGCCCTGTTAAAGACAGATGCAATGGAGCAGTGTCTTCTCTTCAGCTGAGGTGGCTCAGCTGTATTAAGAGCAGTTGCTTAAAATTTACACCTTGTCGTTGGCATAGACTCATCTGATCTCTGGCGTGCTCTAGGTCTAACTTGGTGATTGCTTTTATTGGGTTAGAACGTGCTGTTCTTGCTGCACTAGGAACCTTTCGTTCTGTAGGTGTTTCATCTTTCTCTAATAACTCATGTAACTTTTTTTTTGTAATGCCTGAGGTTTTGTGATGCCCCAGCCTTACTGATATCTACCCTCTGACTTGAAAGGAAGCCACAAGTCTAAGGTGTCTGTAGAAGTTTGTTCATCAGGAATAATATGAAATGATTTTTTAAGATGAGCAGACCTCTGACAACAGAATGAAGACTGCTAGCCAGCCGTGTACAGTTCAGTTCAGCATAGCTGCACCATTTGGAATTAATGCATGTTTTTCTCAGTCTAGTCTGTGTTTCCTTGTAATATCAGTTGTAATTTCAGAGAAAGCGTGATTTTACATGTACACCACTTTCTCTGCTTAGAGCAGCAGGTGGCCAGATTTCTTTCTGAAATAGTGACTTGTCTCAGCTCTACAGCAACTCTAAGCAGATTGGCTGCAGAGACTGTATTTTTTAATCTTCAAAGAAGTTGATTTTTTCCAAGTGGCTGTAGTTGTTGGACTGTACATTTATTCTTGAAAATGGAAAACAAAAGCAAAACATGGAGGGAGGAATATACTTTCCTAAGGTTTGCATCATCTTGCATCTTTGTATGCTTGGCATGTAACCTTGTCCTATTCAAAGTGCTGCTCTGAACAGTGCAGAGCTCGTTCTTTGGGCTGCTGCTTTGTTCCTAACGCTAGTTCCTCTGTTGCATTGAGCTACAAAACCAGCTGCTTTTGCTTTTCATACCTATTTTTACCATCTCTAATTTGCTATTAAGATGTTGACTTCTGCCTCCAGTTAGCCTAGCGTGTGACTATACTGTGACTACAACGTAAGGCAGGAAAGCACTTGTGTGCTTTCTCTTTTGCTACCCTTTCACACTTGGGAAATGGTCCCTGTAAACAGCTGCAGTGCTGCTTTATTATCCTCTTCAAAAGCTCTCGCTCCTTGTGTTGCTTATAAAAGGCCCTGATGAACTTGTAATGTGTGTGCACTGTGACTGCTGTTCCCTGTGATGCCCAGTATTGGTCCCCTTTTTTGTATGTGTGTGTGTGTGTGTCTGGCCTTCCATTGTCCCTGTCCTGTGACAGTCAACTCTGCAGAACAGGGACTGTCTCATTGTTCCATGTGTACAGCAGGTGGCTCAGATCCAGATGTGTGCCTGAAGTTGCTGTGTACTGCAGTAATATGAATCATTATGTTTTAGAAAGCTGTATCTAAAATAGGGGGGAAAATCAGGTTTACTTTGTTAAGTTTTCTGCATTTTTAAGGGTTGGGGTTTGGGTTTTTTTTGGTGTTAATCTTCTGATGTGTTACTGGTGGGATTGTGTAAAAATTGGTGTATATGACGTTTTCTTCACATTTTAAGGAATCCTCCCTATGGCCAGAGGAAAGCTTTTTTCTCAGGAGCTGCTCCAGGCTATTAGGGATGGGCACAACAGCTCTTGTTGGTGTCTCAAAGAGGTTTGTTTACTCCCACGAGTACATTGGGTGTGCTTATGGCAAAACCTCATGGTTCTGGAGACTTTCCTCTTTTCAGGCATTATTTTAGAAATGGAATGACACACAACAGGATGTGTGGTTGTAGATACATGTTCATGCTTCAGAGGCTGTGCATAGCTTTGTGACCGTGTACAATCCTGTGCTATTTCTCTCATCATTCATGTGGTGAAATAAGCCATGGAGGAACACTGACTTCATTTCTCCTTTTTATGCCCAGCACACACAGAGAATGTATTGATATTCATCTTTATACTGACTCCTAGAACGCTCAGACCAGTTACTGGAGGCAGAGAGATTAAAATGAAGTCACATGGCCAAGCAGACCTGAGATTTTGTTCCTCAAATTTGATTTGAAAGTTGCAGTTTGATAAAGTTGCATTCATTCTATTTCCTGTGTTTGTATTTGTATGATTCTCTTGAATTACCTACATGCACTATTAGTGTTAGGATTTCTTTTGTAGCATTTAGAAAGGCCCTGCTTTGAGTGGCTGATCAGACCAGATCACCTCAAATGGCTCTTTTCAGCAAAAGTATTCTGTGATTCTTGACCTGTTTGACAGTGGGATGGTGGGAATCTCATGCAAAGCCCACCTTGATTTTGGAGGAGAATAACAACCCCATTTGTAGAGGTGTTCGGTTTTAGTTTTCATATTCCCTGTGATGGCCATCAAACAAAATTAATAGCAGTTCCTCAGTTGTCAACAGGCCTTTTCATTTTTCAGTGTTGGCTGATCTGTTCAAATACAGAAGTTGGGATTTTTTAAAGGGAAAGGTTCAAAACTTGGAATAATAAACTTTGCGTATTTACTACTTGTTGTTAGTGTTCTGCGTCTGCTCCGGACCCAAAAGTTGCTTTTTGCTTTACCTACTAGAATGTCTGGTTTACCAT
The DNA here is from genome assembly GCF_001715985.3 of Manacus vitellinus. Classification (NCBI taxonomy): domain Eukaryota; kingdom Metazoa; phylum Chordata; class Aves; order Passeriformes; family Pipridae; genus Manacus; species Manacus vitellinus. Next base: position 34,984,900 of record NW_021940750.1, on the reverse strand, counting down.
AATTGCTGTGTAGCTGTGAAGCTGCTGGAAGTTTTGCTTTCGTTTGTTTGTTTGTTTGGCTGTTGTTGCTGTGAGGCTCGCTCTCAGAAAGTTGAAATATTTCTAACCTCATCCCAACCTTTCTCCTTCACTCTTTTATAGTCCTAGTATAAAAGAAGGAGGGGAAATAGGGTTAGAGGGATGTGTTGTAGAGCTAGTTCTGTTCTTTCTGGTCCCCTCCAAGCAAGGCGTTAGTTATTTTGTCACTGATGGAAGTTGGATTAGGTGCCTGATGGTGCAGTCTTGTTCAGCAGTAGCTGGTTGGTTGCAGCTCCTTCAGACTCTGCCTTGGCAGAGGAGATGTGCTTTAGATGCCCCTTGTGTGGCTGGTGGCTGAAATGTACAGCAGCCTGTTGTAAAAGCGGAGGCCTGCACCGTGAGGTCCAGCTTGTCAGCGGTGATGGTCTATCGATGGCAGCATTGACCTGGAAGCCGAGCATGGCTGATCTGGTGCCCTCAGCTACCACCAACTCACAAATTTCTTTCTTTGTCCCCATCAGTGTGGTGACTGTGTCCATCATTAAGGCCTGTTCATGGTGGTTTAGAAAGTCTGTCATCCTTTGGCCATTAGGATGAGCAGTCACCTTTTGGAGTCAGATTAGATAAACCCGGTGATCCATAGGGTGATGGATCTCTGCTGTTTTCTCCAGGGTAATAGTCACCTCAAACAGTTGACATTAAATACTGCTTTATGAATGCCCTTAAGTTGTAGAAGCTTATTTCACAATTAGTTCTCTGGATGGCTGCAACTGGAGTCCCAAAGGATAGAGTAAATTTTGGACCTGATGTGCCATTTCACTTAGAAAAGAGAGCAGGGTTGAAGCCTGGCTCAACCAGAAATGGGGAGCCTCAAGCAGTGTGGAGCCTCTGGAATTTGTTTTATCTGAGACAAGATTGTTGTGTGAGGTCTGGAGGCAAGGTCTCCATATGAAAATACATTAGCTCGGTGTTTAGGTCTCTGTCTGAAATGAGATAGCTGTAGTACCAAAGGGATTTTTTTTTTAATTCCTTACTGTTCTGTAACGTAAAATCTCCAGGGCAGGGAGGTTCCTGAAAGATGTCTAATACCAGCTTCCTGTTAAAACTTTCACTAATTATTTCAAAATTGTACTAATGATCTGCCATGGATTTTTAATTTTTTTTACTATGAAAACTTGATACGTCTTCCTTCCTTTTCCCACAATACCAGGATAGTGCTGGCTATTTTGGAAATGGTTTTCCTTGCTCGGGTTTGGATTTCTGAATGCAAACAGAACTTGCATCTGATACCCGCTTTCATTTTTCTTGGGCTGGAAATGCTGTTACTAAAGGCATATGCATTCCCCATTCCTTGTGGCCCAGGGGAGCTGGGTGGGTCAGTCAAACTGAAGGCAGAGCATCTAGAAGCTGAAGAGGTGTCTGATGAATTCAAGTGCCATCCTGGAACTAAGAATCGAAGTCAATCTTCCTCCGCTCTGCCACTAACTTCCTTCTTGTACGATCACCTCGGACAGGGTTATTTTTCTCTCTCTGTGCCCTAGTTCCCTGTCTGTAAAGTGGTGATAACAGCACTTCCCTACTTCACAGGGATGTTGTGACGACAAATGCAGCTCAAGCTGTGGGGCTCTTGGATACTGCAGTAACTGGGAGCACAGATGGAAGAGGGGAACGCAGAAAAGCATTCTATTCTTTGAGCCCAGTGGTAGATTTCGGCACTCATGTGAGTCTGGCTTCCGCTGAAGGCATGGTTTGACTGCTGCCATGTCTTTCCTATGAAGGTTTCCTTGCTCACTCCTGTGTGCCTGCAGGCAAAGCACTTAATGTTTAGGTCCTTGGCTGCAGGCTTTGTGAGACCAAGAGCCTGGATAAGTCTTGCTATATGTATGTTTCCCAGCATGGCCTGCTCACAGTGCCTCAGTGGAATCTGTGCCACCCAGGACATTTCCCAGACTAACTCAGACCCTGGAAGGAGTTAAAAATACTTATGAATGGATTTTCACTTGTGAAATCCAAACCACTGTAGCAGTTACTCTGAGCAAGCCATGGACTGCTGTGTGACCAGAAGAAAGCAATTGTCCTTGACACAACTGGTTAAATTTCGTAGAAACCACATCCTTTGTGTTGCCACTGACAACATAACATTCCTTAACGTTTGATTTCAAGCGGTGCTTTATTACCCAGCTGTACATGCAAGCATACTTTCTTCTGAATAATTTCTGTCCAGAGACACCACAGAGGAGTGTGAACTTCTTTCTATTTTAATGTGGATTTTGTAGTCTTGTTTATATATAGTATAAGCAGGTAAGAGACAGGAAGCCTATCTGCTTGCCATTTACATTGTCACATGTCCGAAGGGAAGGCTGTGGCGAGTTGAATGTTTGTTCAGTAGAGTCTTGTTCGTGCAAATGAGTGTGGTTTGGGGAGCTTTTTAGGCCAGGTTGTAGGAGTATGCTTCATTTATTTCTTGCTCCTTGAAACATGGGGCTCATGTCATCTTTCTTGTTCACCTGCTTTGATAAATTCTATATTTAGTTGTCTCTGCCCATCCACTTGAACGGGACAAAAATAACTTCAGTGTAATCCATCCTCTCTGTCCTTTCCTCTCCACCCCTTCCCTCCCCTTTCCTTTCCTGCTGCTAGGTTTAGGGCATAGTGTTGTTTGGGAAGCAGTGGATTTTTTTTGTTTTGCTTTGTTTCCTTATAAGTAGGGTTGGAGGGCAGGAGAAAACATTTATACTCTGGCATAAAATTGGTGTGAAGAGTCTGCAAACTGTCAGAAACACTTCCTCCTCTCTTACAACATTTGCTGAAGGGTCAGAGTGTGTGCAGAGTGTGTGGAGGGAGGTGGAGCAGAGAGGTTGGGAAATGACTTGCATGTGGCATACATCTGTCTGACAAAAAGCCAACCGTGCCAGGGGATAAATGGACAAACAAATAGTGTTTCAGTTCTGAACTCGGAGGTTGAACCTAAAGTTTGCGCAGGAGCAAGTCTTCAGATAAGTTTCCAATGGACCTTGACTCCTGTTGTGCAAACATGTAGTAGCTAGCACAGAGGAGTCTGTCCTCTAAATCCCTGCCCAGAAGAGGATCTGTGCTTAGGCCGTGCTTTGCACAGCTTCTGTTGCCAAATATAAATATACATAAAAGTAAAATTATATATATATTTGTAGAGTCTAATACAAATCAACACAGGCTAAACCCCCCAGAAGCATTTAAGCCTTAACCCCTTGCCTTTATCATGAATTAAGCATGAAAGTAGCAGCGTGTCTGTTAATCTGGCTGTGGATGTTGCCTGTTTTTATCTGCAAATTGGATAAAGAATGTCTACTGCACTTACCAAAATGCTTGCTGTCTGTGTTATCTGAAATATTATTGTCTTCCACTATTAAGCTGATAGGGATTTGAGGGAAACTTTATTGTTTTGGTGAAACTGCTTTGAGATACAGCCTGCCAAGTTCTTGTATCTTGAGCTGAGTGTTGGGTATGTTGTTGTTCCTGACAGACACATTGTCTGGAGATGTAGGGGGACTGTTTGTTCCCACAAAAAATGTCACTTTTTGTAACTAGAGTGTTTTTTAGGTTGTGTTAAAGATGGTGATAAGAAGCAGAAAGATTGAGGGAAAACCTTTTAGTTGATGCCTAATAAAATCTAAGTTGTTTTTTCATTAAATTTTTAATTTCAGTATCTGCTTTTCAAAAGAAAGTGAGATTTTAAATTTTTTTTTGCTTGTTTTTGCATTCATAGAATTACTGCAGGAGAGGAGGAAGAAAGAGTTGGTTTTGAAAACTGGGCATTAATTTGAAGATTAGAATTCTTTGTTCTTCCTCCTCTTTTGCCTGTGTGCCAATGAAAGTGCTGTGGCAGTGTCGGGGTGTCAGCGCAGCCCCATTTTGACTTTCAGCACCCTGGGTGGTGCAGGTGTGAAGGACAACTAATTGGAGGACACTGGATCACGGAGGGTCCTCTGTGATGTGAACTGTGTTGGGCAGTGCAGTGGAACCACTCACCAAACCTGGCTTTCACTTTGGAGGCAAAATCCTGGTTTGAACCCGCAGGCTATGAATTTGTAAACAGGGCTCACCACCAGAGCCCACCACACCTCTGTGCGGTGGTATCTGATTGCCTTGGCCCCTGTGCTCCGTCCTGCTTTTAAAGCAAAGGGCACTTTAGATTCTAGGAATGTTAATTCCTTACTTTGCAAGCACAAATATGCTCTGGGTGTTTGGAAAGGAGTGGGCCCCAAATTTAGAGCACAGTTCCTGTGCTTGCAGGCACAGTGTAATCCTGTTAGTACTCTGGGTTGCTGTGATGGTCCCGGGCAAGCCAGGCTGCCATGCAGGCATCTGCTTCTCTGCCTATTGAGTCAAGTCAATACCCTCAAAACTGTAATTTACACTGTAATGATGGATTGTGCTTGTCACGGTGTACAGAATTGTGTGTTGTGTGTTTATTAAAAGAAAACAGATTCTAATGCTTATTATTTCTGAAGTCCAGTACGTCTGAACTAAAGCTCAGTGCATGCAAGGCAAACTATGCTTTAATTTTACAATTGTCTGATGGGACTTTGCGATTTATTTGTTGTTACTTCCTTAATGATGTTGCAGTCAGAGGCACTGTTTTGCTAAATGTTGTGTAAAAAGTAAATTGTAGCACAGCAGATGTTGGTATTTGGATGGATGTCGGTGCAATGGGGGGACAGCAACAGTCATCTCTGTCAGCTGTCTTCAGGCTCGGCAGGCCTGCTGCGTGGTTACTTTGGTGTGTAAAAACAGCTCGTTTTGCAACTGGGAAGTTTGGCATTACATTTGGCACCGAGCCATGTAGCTGGGTTAACACAAGTGTTTATCCGGTGATTTTCTCAAAATTGGTAACTTGGAGAGAATGTTTATTAAACTTCAGTACAAAGGAAGAGGGAAATGTGGCTGGATCTCTTCTTTCTAAAAGGCATTAATGTTCGTAATTAAAAAAAAAATTCCTTTATTTCCCTCGCCTCCCTTGCTTTTTCATCATCACCCTTTTTGCAGCTTACTGCTTACAGTTTCCTTTTTAAAGATAAAGACAGGGAAGCATACCTGATGAAATGGAAAGTGTATAGAATGCCATGACCACGTTTCTCTGCATCCTGTGTGCTGTCATGAATTAGGTGCAAAGAACAGAGGACTGCAAATAAAGCTGTTGAATTGCTATCATCCCCAGTTTGGTAGAAATTCCAACTGCAGCATGGAAAAGGAGCTTGCTGGTATGCATATCTGCAGAGCAGTTGATTTCTGTATGATAAATTAGGGCAAATTTTACCTTTGGGTTAAGCAGAAGAATCCTTGCAGGTCATAAGGAATTTTTCATAGAACTCCTGTTAATATTGTATTTCTTTATGGAAATAGCAATTTAGACTGCATTTTTAGTGAGGAGGGGCAGGAGACTGTGATAGTTTTGCAAAGCAGCATTTTCAATCAAATTTCGTACCTGAAATTGGAAACCTGTTGATTTAATGTTCATTGGGAAACTTTATCATAATGGAGACACTTAGTTTGGATTAAATTTTTGAAACCATTTTAATCTTGTATTGCCCCTGTGATTAAATAACTAGATATCTTCATTGCTTAAAAAGGCTCCCATTTATTTTGGAAAAGGGAAAAAGATTAAACTGGGAAATTTGGATTCTTCAATGAGGCAAAGAAAATTTGTGTAGAAAAACATTTTCTCAAACCAGTGATGGTGACCCAGTAGTGGACTCTTTCTTAGTTAATTTTGTAGCTGAGCTGCAATTTTATCACCAAATATAATACCAGAACAATAACTTTCATGTGGATCCTTTATCCTGTTTTATTTCTTATTTTTTTAAAGGAGAGGGTGTTATCTGTACCTTCCAATTTCTGTAGCCAAGGGTGTCTTTGTTTAGAAAACTGTAATTTGCAAGAAGTCTATCCACAACCAAGGTTCATTTGGTGTGCTGTGGATAAATGAAAATTGCAAGTGTGCAGTGACTGCTTTTTGGAAACATTTTTGTCTCTTAGCTTGACACTCCCGTAATCCTGATGTTTAAAAGGTTTTCTCACAGAGGATGGAGAAATAAATGCACAAAAACATTAATTAGGGAATAATCTAAACCTTACAGCTTCCCCAGATCAGAGGGTGGGCTCAGTCTTTGAGGCCAGTGTGACTTTCAGAAGATTTCGTTGTGAGCTTTGGCTGTGCCTGTGAAGGAGCAGGGTCAGCACAGCGATACTGTGAGCTCGTGGCTGGAACTCCACATTGTCTCTGGTGTACCTGCGTGTCTGTATCTAAAGGATGTAGCTTTGATATTTAAACCTACTGGATTTGGCCATTTTTCAAGAACAAAGTTCTGAGAGAGGAGCATTACTCTCCCCGTGAGCTGGGTGGAGCCTGCACTTCCAGCAGCAACAGAACCGGGACCGGTACTGGTGATGGCAACCGGCACAGCTGGCATGGCCTGGGGTGGGGGGTCAGGCTGCCACCTCTCCCTGCCCTGCCTGTGCACTGAGTCCATCAAAGACCCAGCTTGTCCCTTTGTCAGCATTGTCCTCTGATGCAGCAGACTCCAACCAGAATTGTGGTAGCCACATCTTGGCTCATGTCGGGCACACTGTACCCCCTCCACAAGGTGCCTCTGTCTTCCCCCTTTCTCCTCCTGTTTCCCTCCCACCTTGCTGGGTTTGCAGGTGGCACCTGCTTGGCTTGACCCCTGGAGTGGCAGAGGAGCCCCCAGCAGCTGCTGCCTGAGCTGGAAGCATCAGATCAGGGAGCAGTGGCAGGAAATGCTGTAAGCAGAGCGAGTGCTGAGCATTGAACAGGGTTTGCATGCAGGGTTTTCTGTACATGTGCCTGTACCTTCCTTTCCAGAAGTCCCTGAGGCACGAGCGTGGCCCCAGATGACCTTCAAGAATGTTACCCCAGGTGACCTGTAGGTTTTTTTCGCTCTCCTTTTTTTTTTTTTTAAATTATTTTACAAACAGGACAGAGCAAAAATCATCGTATGAATTTAAAGCTTTTATTTATGGTTTTCTGGTGTTCTCTGGCTTAAAGTGTGGGAATCTGACTCCTCTGGACAGCTGCTGTGGTTGCTGCAAGTTCTACACCTGACTGGTAGCTGTAACCCGGTTAGGCAAGGGATGTGTTTTGATGTTTGTTTTGCTTCTGTTCTTTGGGGATATCGTTGTGGCAGTGGGAAGAGAACTGCAGAGCGTGGACTGTGCTCAGTTATGGGATGGGGCTTTTAGGATTCCAGTGGAGGAAGGGATGTGTGTGGTGAGGAACAGTCCTGTGGTGTGCTGTGCTTGGAAAACCAGCTGTGGAGGAAAGGTGGGGCTAACATAGTAGTCCCTGACCTCAGAAAATCCAGTGGGGCAAGTGCCAGGTTTGATGCCCACAGAAACTGGTGTGAGTTCAGGACAGGCTGCGGGTAGGGGGTGCTGTTTTTTTTTCCCCTGGTAATAGGATCTGTTTGAATAGAGGAGGCTGTTTTGGGAAGACATGGCAAAAATTACAAAAGTATGGGGCACTGCAGGCTGGAAAGTGTAATTCAAGCTCCCATCTTCCTGTGTCCATCTGCTTCTCACTTCTGTGTGGTGTATACCTTTCTTTTTTTATGCTGTTTTTAAAATGAGAAGTGACTTCAGTGTACCAAGATGCTGTTGGCAACATGAAAATTAATTCATGGTAGCAGTGTCAAGGTAGGTCGGTCTTTATTGTATGTTTTTTCGGGTTGGTCTTTATTTCATTCCTCCTTGTGTAAGAAGCAGATTTTCATGTGACTGACTGAAATGCATCTATCCTGGAGCTTGGAGTTGTTAGGAAGAAGTATAATGAGCATAATATAATAGATGACTTCAGGGTTTAAAAAATAGTTGTGATTACACGTACATGTTTTTAGTCCTATTTTAGTCGTGTTGCAGTGTTACAGGGCTAAATTGTGGTACCGCTGAAATCCAGCAGGAATTTTGCTGTTTGATTATATTGAGACTCAACATTTTGACTATCTGTTATAAAAATAAATGAAATTTGGTAGTGCATCTGGCTGGGCTTGTGGCCCTGTTGAGGCAGCAGTGTGGATTGTGCTCTGCTTTATGGTGACGACACACCGAAGTCCGAGGCACAGAAATCCTTGGCAAGGTTTCTTACGCTTGTGTTACTCAGCTAAGCTTAGCACCAGAGCTACGGTGGCTGTTTGCTCTCGTGTTACTCAGAGGTGAAGTTGCTTTAATAAATTCTCAGTAGGCAATTAAGTTACTTTGCAAAATTCCTCTGAAGTGAGGCAGCACTCCTGTTATCTGGAGGAGGTTTTCATTGCTGAGTTTGGGGTAGTGACTCAGTAAAAGTTATCTGAGGAATACTAAATTTGGAGGCGTAACCAGGAGGTTACCATGATAACAAATATTAGAACTTGCTTTCTGGGAAGTGCTTGTAATTTTTCCATTGATGGCCATTAAATGGCTCAAGATAAATGAAACTTTTTATTAGAACTAACATGGTCTCCGTGTGCTCCTCCAGGGTTTTGCAGACTTACTAGTGATGAAATGAAGAAGGGAAATCCAAATTAGCCCCAGCCATATGAAGACAAAACCCCTTTTTTAATGTTGCTTCTTATTTTTGCCATTGAATGTTTGCTTAACTTAGCTTTCATGCATCTTTCTATGAAATATTTACCCAGTAACTGTTTGTATAAACATGTTTAAAATTCTGCATTGATTTTTTTTCTTGGCACTTTCAAGAAATTTCCTGATGCACAGCATGATCACACAATTACTGGTAGAGCTTTTATTGTAAGTGGCCTAAAACAATTCTGTATTTATGTTGAAAATTAGGACTCAAACCCAGAAGCTAAAGGATAACAATACGATGTGTTAATTTCTTACTCTCCATAAATTGCTTATTTATTAAAGTCCATGTTCTGCAGCTTAGTTTTTACAAAGAGAGCCTTTTTTTTTCCTTTTCAACTGCCTCTGAAGTTGGTCCATATCCTCTGTTTTAGAAAAGCTGCTGTTGCCATAAATCTCTCCTAATGTCCTTTAGTTTTGTTTTGCCTTTTTTTTTTTTTAGCCAATTCTTTACAATTCCCCGAGGTTTTGATTCACTTTGTGAATGACACAATGATCTGGTAATGGGAGCCTAGAAGAGCAAGGCGGGGGACTCGCCAGTCCTTGCTGCCGATGTTTTCTTCATGCCTGTGTCCTGCTTTTTCCCTCCCCTGCTCTTGCTTTCTCGTGTGCACACACCCCCCCAAGCTACCAGCTCACCTCTCAGTCTCACCGCCTTTGGGATTTTGATGGGGAGCCTCTGCTGAGTACTTTCCAGGTTTAATGTTCGCAAAGCAAATAAATGCATCATAAAAATCACTCTTGCCCCAGTCTTTGACTCACCTAATCTTTTTTTAATGGGGCAGAGTAGGGGAAGAGGCCTAAAATAATTTTTAATCAATTAATGATGCTTTTCTTGAACATCCTCTATGTTTAGGCAGCTTGAGGAATACAAGTTAAAACTGTGATTTCGGTCTTACTTTGTTTAATCTCTGCAAGAGCTTTGGTTTGTGTGTGTTTCTTTGCTTTGTCCCCTCTGACACTCTCTGTCAGTCTCTAGACAGGATTTACTGAAGAATAAAACTGGGTTTGTGATACTCAAATCAGGCATGAGTTCAGATAAGCACAAGAGTCGTGGCTAAGGATTCTTAGGCAAAGAGGTAAAATAATTGAATCAGGTTTTAGATGCTGTCTAGAAAAGCCCATCCTTGTTCAAATACACTGGGGTGTGGTGAGTTTGGTGTTTTTGGTTTAGTTTTTGTTTTTCTTTGTATTTGTAGTAGACATAAATTCTTCAGAGGATTAAGTCACACTCTTTTTATAAACACATGGGGTGTATTTAAGAGCCTGATTTTCAGAAATACTGATTGTATTAACTTCAGATTGAGCTTGAGGAATAGTTGTAGCTACCTCCCTCCTCTAAGGGAAGATATTTAAGAAGTTGAAGAGGCTTATTAGCTTAAGTGGCTTGTTAGCTGCTTGTGCTATTTTCCATCATAGTGTCAAGGTAAAAATTACTTGGGGAGAAATAATTGTTCTAAGCATGCTTAATTCAGTTCAGTGAATCTGACACCTCCTCTGTCATTTTTATTTATTTAAAAAAATGAGAGAGAGCTGGGCACCTGTCAAAAGCAGAGAAGTACATGATGGTGCTTTCTGCTACAGGAGTGCAGCGTTTTGGTAAAATGCTATAGCTGCTTGCAAGCTTGTTACAGAAAAGATCTCTCTAATTCAGTCGGACACCTCATGGTAGTTTTAAGTCCTTTTGCTCACACCATGAGGTAGTGGAGATGCAATTCACTCTGAGATTGCTTTCAGTATAGCTTAAGGAATCACTTTATATTTTCTTGTAATTTATATAGCTATCCTTAAAACTGCTGGTTTTAATGAAATTTCATTTACATCTTCTCCCACTGGAGACAGCTGTAGGTTAGGACTAGCCTGACTAAGCTGTGCCAAAGGTAGGAGTAAGGAGTTTTTTACATGCTGATTAATTCTCTTTTGCTCCTTTGGGAATATCTGGTATTGCTTAAATTGATTGCTGTAAGCAATATGGCAACATTTTTGACCTTCTAAACTGAAATTCAGCAAAAAAAACCCAAACAAGAAAAAAGATAAACCTCCATGTTTCAGTTTTACATAACCAGACAGTTGAAATACAGTGGTGAAAAATAGAGGTGTTGTCTTCTGCAGTGGTGGTGTTGGCTGGTGATCTCAAACCCTTTGGCAGAGATGGAATTGGAGACAACGTGGTAGTTTAGTTGTCCATCCCCTGCACAGAGAAAGTATTGGGCGAGAATCTGGTTTTCTTTCTTCGTAATCTGACTTCTGATCTCTCCCATGGCCAGCTTTGTGAATCAGAGCACCCGTTCCTTGCCTTCCTTAAGTGTTTCCCACCTGCGCTGTTGTGTAACTGAAGACAGGGGCAGCTTCCAATACGCTTGTTTTTCTATACAGCTTTGTGGGAAGCAGTAAGCCAAGGCTGTTTGCTGCTTTCTGAAGTTAATTTACAGATGTGGGGTGCCAGGTGACCAGGAGTTGTCCTCGCGGGGCTCCCTTTGTCGCTCGAAGGCCAGACGGCTCAGCCATCCCCCTTCGCCCCACCTCCAGCTCCCCTCTCCCTCCCTCCCTCCCTCCCCATATTCCCCCAAGATATGATAATGAAGCAGGTGCCCTGTGTTGCAGCTCTCTGCGAGCGTGAGAAACGGCAGTAGGTTTAGAAAAGCAGAAACCCAGGAGGAGGAGGCATTTCTTCTGAACCTGTTGGCAGTCACGTCAGTCAGGGCCGTGTGGGCTGTCGGTGCACCGCGCGGCCGTCCAGCTGCCCGTGGGACACAAAAGTGGGGAGTGGGTTTGTCATGCCCCAAATTAGCCCATTGTGACCGTGGGACCCCACATTAGGGCTGTGCCAGGCACGGAGTGGCCGAGCTGTTCAACCTTGGCCTGGTGCAGATGAGCCAAGCTTTGGAGCGTTGGGCTGGCGTGGATGAGCCGAGCTCTGGAGCGTTGGCTGGGCATAGTGGCCTTGGGCTGCAGGTGACCTCCCCACGGGGGAGCAGCCCCAGCAGCAGGCCCGGCCACCTCATTGAGATTCCAGGCACAGGCAGTGCCTCCGCAGCTGTACACTGGAGGCGGCGGCCGAGGAGGCATCCAGAGAGGGGCCCAAAAAAATCATCAAAGAACCGGCCCCTTCACTGCGCCTCTGAATAGGCAGACAAACCAGAGGTCCTTCTCTCTCCGCCAGCACGTTGGGAAAGACATTAGCATAACCTCTTTTTTTTGTTCCTTTCTTTTTTTCTTTCCCCAAGCTACCGAAAACCTGGCACCGTGTTTAAATATCTTGTTCTGACAGTTTGTTGAGGGGAGCGAAGAGCGGTGCACCAGCCTTGTGGGTGTCTGTGCAGTTATTTCTATAAAAAAACGAACGTATTTGAGCTGAGAGTTTTCATTCGGGTCACCCTAGACTTAATTGTTTGGTGTCAGGTTGTTAAGATCCAGAATTAGCTCCCTGGCTTGGAAAGGGCTTGCTTCCGAGTGCTTTAGAAATGCAAAGGCAGGTTTTCAATCCGGCTTTCTTTTTCCAAATCTGTTTTGATTTCAGCTGGTTTTGAAGCGAGAGCGGACACTTACCCCATTTACTCAAGCAGCAAAAACTAACTGTAAATCCCTGTCCCACTCTCCAGCACACATGAGATGGCAGCTCCTGAAAGCTTCACGTCTTTAAGGAAACTGGCATCTGTTTTGCCGAGACCTTATTAGGCCGACAGGATGCAGACCACTTCTCGAGGCCATTGAGGCTCGGGAATGAGTCATTCCGCCTTTGACTGGTGGCACATTAGCGCTGCGATTGGCATAACTTTCGTGTTCCCTCGGACAGGAACTGGGGCTGTACAATCAGGGAGTGTCGTTACATCATCGGAGCGTGTGGGAATGTAGAGAAGGCTTGCATAACGCAAAAGCTCTCATTTTTTTTGAGCGTTAACCTTAATTGCAATTAAAGCTGATACTTCTGATGCTCAGGACAGAAAGTTTTAATGCACTATTTATCCACAGATTTGTGGTAGCCACTTGAGTGCATTTCATGTAACTGAGACCTTGTTTTCAGGCAGTGCTCCTGGGCATGTTACTTGGTTACTTTGGGCCATAAGAAAGTTAATAGTTGGTCTGGTGCTTTTCTAAATATCAAGGGTATCATTGGATGCTGACTTGGTTAACCTAATGATTTTTTTTTTCAAACCATTGGTATGTATGAGTTGATTAAAAAAAAATAGCAGAGGCTTCTTAAAAAAAAATAGCAGAGGCTTCTTAAATATAGTCTGTTCTGAATTAAAGGGTGTGGTGTTGGCTTTGAATGAGCTTGATGCAGCAACAAGCATGCAGCAGTTGGTAAATAAAGATGGATTTTCTTTTGTTCTGCTGGTGCTTGCTGCTCATTATTCTCCACTTACCCCGTGAGCTTCCCAGGGAGTGGCAGCTGTTTCTGATGTTAGACACTCTATCAGTGGTAGACAGCTCCAGATTCGGTGAGATACTGTTGTGGGGAAGAGAGGAAAATAACCTAACCCTGCATTATTGTAAATCCTCAGTAGAATTAACTTTTCATGAACCGAAGGAGTTTTGTGTTTAACTTTTTCTGAAATATTCAGGCATAAGCGTGCTTTGCAGTATGCATTACAGCGAAAAAGCTTTTCTGGCATGAGATGGATTTACATTCTAAGTGTGTGTTAAGTATTTTAATGTGCAGTGTGTGGGGGCAGACACAAGGCAATAAAGGGAAATCAGTCTATAACTATCTTTGTGTATGTTTCCAGATATATACAGTTTGGGATTCTTTGCAATTTGGAAATTGCTTGGAGTAAACAGAATGGTACATAAAGATTTTAAATAATAAAGCTAGCAAGCTACAGAGGAGTCTATTTGGTTCCAGGATTTTATATGTAGGATTTATAACCCATGCTTTTGCTTTCCTGTGTCTGCAGTGTTAGCATTCTGTTACTGAAAACAAAGAAGGCTCTGCCAGGGCATTACACAAGCAGTGAATCACAGAGGAAAAAATGTTTTGCTTTGTAAATTGTTCACTTTTCCATGGTGGATCTTTTTTTTTTTTTTCTTTTTTTTAGTGTTGTCTGATAAAATTTGCCACACATGCTTGCATTTACTGTACTCGGTACAATTCTTTCTAGTGTGACTACATAACTGCTAATATTAGTGAGTTCAAGTAACTTCTTGCTTGTGATTCTTAAAAACAAAACCGCAACAGGAACAAAAAACACAGGGCACAAATTGAAACAGCTCAGTTCACTCCTCAGGCATGACAGCTTGCTGAGTATATCGGAGGAAGGAAAAGGTGTTGATGTTTTTCAGACAGCTTTGTCCCAGCAGTTCCACATAATTATTTTTTATCTGTATTGACAAACTCCTTTTCTGCCTAAAGTAGTCAGTTTTGCTGTCACGATTGATGTGGTCCTCATGGGTTGTAGGCCATTTATAGTGTTTTGGCTAATCATAAAAATATAAACTTGTTTCTGAAGAATACGCACTTTGTACATTTTTTTTAATGACTGTGTTTGTGAATCTGTGTGTCCAAACTTCTGTAGAGGAACTATAGTTTGCTCAGGTTTGAATGTAAAATTATACTTGGAGGTTATCTATTTGGGAAGTCACACACCAGGCAGTGTCTTACCACTTTGCTGCAAGATGCAGAAGTACAACCTCAGTGTGTTATATAATAAAAATTTATACCACAGATGCTGGACTGTGCCTCATACTGTCCTTGGCAAGAGCAATAACCAATAATATGTAGGCTCCCATATTACAGGATTCATTAAGCTCCAGACATGTGGAAAAGAAGTTTAAATAAAATCATGTTATCTATTTGCAAATGAGAAAGGTGGTTCAGGAACTAGAACCAGCTAAAGCAATGGCTAAGGGAAGATCCAAGTAGAACAATCCTTGCAAAAAGCCTGGCAGTAATGAAATCCTTGATTTTTCACAGAGAAAGAGTGAGTGTGGAGGAGGATGCTATATATATGTATGGAGTGCACCAATTTAAAGACTGTGTGATTAATCCTGTTAGATGATGTGTTTCTAACAGAGAAACAGATCGGTGGGGATAAAGCTGTAAAAAAGTATGAGAGCCAAACATAAGCATCTAATCTAAGAGGAAGAGTCTTCTGTGACAGTACAGTGTAATTTTGTGCAAAATTATGCGTGCTTCACTGAAAATAACCAGATAATAATTTCAGAATCTGCAAAAAATAGATGTCCCCTCTGTAAATGCCAATGGGAAAGATGTGTAGCACAAATTAGGGAGTAAGGGAGGTGGAAACTCTGTCTTGCCTCTGTTCAGATATTTTATGTCCCATCAAATCTGTATTTAGTCTTAAGTGCAGGTATCATAAGGGGTATGTGGTGGTTCCTAGGTCTCCTGGGTGTGCTTTATGCAAGAGAAGAAAATACCAACGAGTCAGGTATGTAACAGTGTGTTCCAAAATTGTGATAGTCTGGACAGCCACCTCCCTGACCTGCTTACCTGGCAAACCTCTAGTCAAGAGCTGGGCAGAATGTGCCACGTATCTTCTTATTCCTGTAGTCACATCTGTGGTGTAATAGTAATGAGATTGGAGTAATCTCACTGATCTGAGCTGAGTTGGACTGATAATTTAAATGTGGAAGGCTTCATAATCTCCTACTGATCCCGGAAAGTTTTCAGCTTTTAATTAAGGTCAGAATTAAAAAGATACTGACAACAAAACCTTCTACATTTACCTCCTTGCTTATAAATGTTAAACCATGACAGCTGTAGGTGAGTTCTGAAATTCCTGGAGCAATGATGACACTTTTGTAAACCCTTTATAGGTCAGTGTAAGACTTACAGCAGTAACAGATGTCTCTAAAAGGAACACTGAGAAGTTTTGTGCGCCTTCCTTTTCCTCTCCCCTTTCTTGCCCCATACCTGTTTCCTCAGTGCAAGTGGATGTTTTCTGCAGACATGGCCACTGCAAAGGTAGCTCTGTGCAACTCTCTCCAACAGTTCGATAACTCTTAGTTTTTTTGCTTTACATAGAAAATGAAAAGCCCAACAAGGACTAAACAGGTGAAAGCAGCTGGTGGGGGTGTGTGTGCCCGTGGCTGTGTGGTGTGGGCTTCGGGGCTGCTTCTGCTTCGGTGTGCAGGAGGGGACGGGATGGACGTGAACAGAGAAGTGACACAGCTGGTGCCCAAAGCAGGGTGAAACTGCACCACAGACGGAGAGGAGGACTCTGGGGAGAGGAAGGAGACAAAGCAGCTGCAAGGGAGTTCCTGGGGCAGGGTGCACTTCGCTGGGAGAGAAATTACTGGCAGAGGAAAGCTGAGCAGCAGGAAAAGAGGGTGTGAGTGGAGCCTGGGAGAATAGGAGAGCAGCAGAAGGTTGCCAGAGCCAATAAGTCTGGTGAGCCTCCTCCTTTCACTGCTCTGGGTGGTTGTTTGAAGAGCTTGCCAGCAGATGAACCTGTGGGCACTGGGCACCAGCCGCTTCAGGGCAGCACCATGGGGTGCACAGGCTGGAAAAGGAACTTGGCTCCTACTGTGCTCCCTCGTCCTCTCACCAGTGTTGAACAAACAAGTAAGAAACCATACTCAAGAGAGAAGGGATAGCTGATGCTCAACTGTGGGTGCTTTGTAGTGACCATTTGTTTTTAATTTTTTTATAATCAGTTGTTGGGGTGAGCAGAGTTGGAAAAGTGTGGCCAGTAGTGTGATTTGAATAACATCTTAAGTGAGGTTTTTATGACTCAGTTGAATAGAAATACTACTGCAGGACCTTGTAGGACCTAGAGGGGCAGCTTGGCTCCATGAAAAGCTATTTGAGGTTCTTGAGAGACTGCCTGAGAAGACAGTCTGGTCAATAAGCAAAAAGCCAAGGCATATTGACAGTCATCCAGAAGAGCCACAGTGGAACCTCTCTCTTCCTTACCTGAAGACCAGTATCTTACAAATAAATCCCGTAAATAACTGAGGTTTTGATGTTTTGATCAACTTTTTTCTTTTATTTCTACTGCTGGACGTTTGGAATGTGGCTGTAACACAGTCACACACCTATGCAGGTTACTCAGAGAAGCAGTAGCATGGTGTGAGCAAGGGATATTTTCTCTGACAAAGAAAGGTGGCATATCTTTCAGAATAGATGTTTGTTTTCTTCTTTGTGGTGGCTATACATCATCCAGTGTTTTCCCCTTCATATTGTGATATATCATCTCATGTTTCACGCTTGAGATATTGTGAGAGGAGTGAGTGATGTTATGTAACATAAGCAGAGAATTATCTTCTTACGGTCTAAAAGTGACTGTTGGTTTGATAAAGCAGTTGACTAATTAGTAAATTACCCATTGTTGTTTAAAATACTTGCGCTGCAAAATGTAAATGAAAAAAATTTCTCCACTTGTCAGTATGAAAAATGACAATAGCAAAAATAATACATAGGACATCTGCTCTGATTTTTTTAAAATTTAAAATGCATTTAAGGCAGATGTTGCAGAATTTGAATGGAAATCGGAGTAGATGGAAGAACAAAACATAGCTGTTTACCTTCTATGAAGTCCCATTTTTATGGTTAACATTGCTAGCAGTATCTGACTCAGTGCCTGTATTTTTCCACTGTTTGTATCAGACTGAACTGAATGTTCTTAAAACTGCTGCTGTCAGAATGACATGTAGTTTCAATATTAACAAAAAAAAAATTATCGGTGAGTCAGTATTTTGGGGTGTTTTCTGATGTTCTCACCCTTTGCCCATCCTGTCTCTCCAGGAGAATACATCAAAACATGGAGGCCACGGTATTTTCTCCTGAAGAACGATGGCACGTTCATTGGCTACAAGGAGCGACCGCAGGATGTCGACCAGCGGGAATCACCTCTAAATAACTTCTCAGTAGCTCGTAAGTGTTCTTACCTGCTCCCTCGTCCAGTTTGGGGGTCGGTGTTTTCTTGTAGTCATAGCTGGTAAGCTGCATCTGTAACATTCAGATCTGCCCCGAGTGGTGTATCTAAACACTATAGGTGTTTATTTGAGATGATAAACCCCGCTGTGTTTCTCAGGAATGACTGTGATGTGGGGGTTTGATGCTCTGCTTTTTTTTTTTTTGCCTTTTTTTTTTTTACCAGTTTTCTACTAATTTACCATTTCTAGTTATCTAATAAAATCAATCTATTTGTTAATATTCTGTATGTATGTTATTCAGCAAGTTACTTTAAAGTGGAAATTAACCCAGGCACATGTCCCAGTACTTGACAGGTAGGCACAGCCAAAGCATTTCAGCCTCTGTTCTGCCACCAGGTCTGAATTCCAGTGGCATTGACATAGATCAAAGTTATTTAATTGTTAGCACAAGAGAATGCAGAGTGAGCACTGGTTTTAATGAAACAAGCTTGATTTTTCTTAATTTTGAACACAAAACCATGTTTCTTCTATTAAAGCCAACAAAAAGATTTGGAAATAATAACATCTCCTAACCTCTGCACTCTTTCCTATGCAAACATTTCCGACTTTGCTCAGGTGCTGCAGCACAGGATGTGATAGAAGACTCTGAAGATAATTTCCTTCTCTTGCTCATGTTTTTAACCTTTCTCTGTATACTTCCAGCTTTTATTTTCTCCTGTTCTTAATCTTTCCTGTCTCATGATCTGCCTGTGTCTCGTTCCACCACTTAAAAATAGATCATGGCACCTGTTATTAACAACGATCTGTTCCGTGTTCCTGGTGACTAGTGGGAGCAAAGCTCTGCAGGAAGAAGGGTGCAGGGGCTTTCCCTCTTCCTTACAGATAGCTTCAAATACATGGGATTCATCTTTGTAGTTGATCATTAAGCAGATTTTTTGGAACACCCTGGTCCTAAGAGGGCTGGGCAGCACCAGGAATTAATGCAAATGTTTGTTATTTTTCCTCCAGTAGCAGCATATACCTGTTCTGACTGATGATGGGAATAAATAGTGGATGTGCTGTTGCCTGGTGCCTCTGTGCAGGATGCTAAGAGTGCTTTGGGGCTTTTTGCCTCGTTTTAGAGAGAGAATTGTCATAGTGTTTTCATTTCAGTAATGACAGTACTTTCCTCTTTAGACTGGTATCTCCTTACAGATCAAGAAGGTAAAGAAAAGCAGCGGAAAGCCATTAATTCATGAATTAATTCAGTACTTGGTCTATAGCCAGAGGCTTTTAACAAATGCACTTTCTGCAGGACACTTCCATCCTCTTGCTGCTAACTGCATTTACTTGGGCAGCTCAGTGCTAAGGAGTAAAAATGTGTCCATTGCCTTCTCTTTGTTCAAGTTGCCTTCAAAACTAGTTAACTTAAATAGGTTTTCACAACAGGAATATAGTGCTTTTTCTGGCAGATTGAGCCCATCAGTCTCAGCATTTATAGATAAACAGGTTTGTTACCATGGCATCAGAGCATGGTCGGAGAAGATGCGGCATGTGCCTGTGGATAAGGTGTAGCCCTTCTAAGAGGCATTGCAGGCTGGGTGGTGGGTGGGAGGATGTTCCTAGACTGACTCTTGCATGGTGAACTAGTGGCAGATCAGGAAGGTCTTGATGATTGGAGTGTGGCCCCCTTGCTAGAAGTCATTTTTGTGGGTTTGGGCTCACAGAAGCAGCTGTTTCCCCACCAGGATTTAATTTCTCACATAGGAAGTAGCACATGGTGCTTCCAGCACCTGATGTGCAGCTCCCTTCTGGGTGCCCTCCACACTTGTATTGTTTGGATGTGTTTTGCACCATAAGCTTTCCCTTTGAACCTGCTTGCCTGATACATTCATTTGGGTTAATTTGTTGAGTTAATGTGAGTGAACTCGAGCTGTCTCTAGAGGAAGGCTCAGGCCAGAGCACAGGCCTATAGAAGCCTCCTGCTAGTGAATGGGGGGGGGAATTTAGCTTAAATATTTTGTAAAAATTAATCTTTCTGTTTTCTTTTCCTCCAAGAGACCATGATAGCCCTGACTTTTTTTCTTAATTAGTGAACTAGATTTTTTTCCTTAATGAGATGGCAGGCTGTCTCTGTCAGTCTGTTCTTTGGAAGTGGTCCCATGTCTCTGATTAAAATCTTTACCTCTTCTGCTGTAATATAATGTTGGCATTTTTATCTTTGCAAGTAAAAGGAGTTTTGTCATGAGTAGGGGACTCTTCTTACTTGTAGTGTAAAATTCATATTGAGTGATTTTGGCAGTCCATGAGAGGTAGAAAATACTCCATTCATGAGAAAAGAGTGATAGAAGATACCAATTACCTGTCTTTTTCCTTAACAGATATGAAGAAAGTATTAGCAATAAACAGTGTGCTCTCCATGTGTTTGACAGTCTCTTCTTTCTGCTACACTAGACTTTTCCTTTCAGTCTGTGAGGGTTTTGGTAGTACATTTTTGAAAACTTGTTTCTAAGCCCCTCTAGGTAGAGAGAGACTCACTATTTATTTAATTTAAATAACTTTTTCACCAGCTAATTCTCCATTTTAAATAGCCATATATTTATGTTTGTAATTTAATGCTGTGCTTAAGGAGTTTATTTTGTCTGGAATTAACCTACTGGTGATTTATTTTAAAAAAACCCAACAACAAATAAACAACAAGCAAACCCCCAAAAAACAAAGCAGAACTTCTGAATGATGGTACCTGAGCATTTAACTGAGATATTTGAGTCTTATTTGCATTTGTGTTCTGTACTTCACCACTAATAAGATAGAAGGAAAAAAGAAACCTGTACCTAAAAGTTCTGCTCCAAAGCCCCTGCAGATGAATAACCAATAGAGCCTGTGTTGTAAATCTGTGAGATAAGTAGCCTTCATGCTGATTGTAATCTTGGATTATCATGTATGTCTCCCTATTAGGTTATAAGCCTTTAAAACCATATAGCTGAGAAAAGCAGTATATTGTGAAAAACCACATGGAGAGAGAGGCTGCTCCTGTTAGAAAAGGATTATTTCTCCCGGCTGTCAAAAAGGAGGGTGAACTGTGGTGGTTTTGTTGTACAGCTGAAAACATAATTGCTCAACAATACGAGAGCTCCTTTTGGGGCAGGACTGTGTGTCTGCAGTCAAGCATTTATCAGAGGGCTTGGGATGGCCAGATTAGTGGCTGAATTTTTTGTCTGCTGTTACTAAGGGCCACCTTAGTGCAGGTCTGTAACTTGGTGCTCCTAGCTTGTGCCATGCTGAGCAAGGCACAGCATGAATCTATCCAAGGTGAATCTATCCAGTGGTGCTAGCAGAAAACAAGAACTTCAACATAACATTCCTGTTTGTCTCTCCAAAGTTTTATTTCTTCATCATTCTTCTTTCCTCATTTACCTTTTTTCTTTTTTTTTTTTTTCTTTTCTCTTTTTCTCCATACCCTTCCTTAAAGAAACCAAAGCAGGGAAGGGGAAGGATTCTTCCTTTACATTATTGTTTCAAGTGTGATGTCATTATATAGGGAGCAGAGTTTGACACTTTCATCCAAAGTAATCTGCCTTTTAGCTTAAGTGCTGGGAAAGCAAATATTGTGACATTTTAGAAAGTCACCAGGATAATACTAAGTGTCTTTCAAATACAAAATGGTAATTTACATTTGAATGCCTTGGTGTCTATTCCTGTTAGGAACAATTTCTCTGTCCTACTTACTTTAAAAGACCAAACGCCAGGAAAGAATCAAGAGGTTCTTTAGAGCAATTTAAATCATTTTTAACAGGCTGCTGTTTATAGTACTTACTTTGTTGCAAATGGGGAATACTTACAT
The DNA here is from genome assembly GCF_001715985.3 of Manacus vitellinus. Classification (NCBI taxonomy): domain Eukaryota; kingdom Metazoa; phylum Chordata; class Aves; order Passeriformes; family Pipridae; genus Manacus; species Manacus vitellinus. Next base: position 34,963,605 of record NW_021940750.1, on the reverse strand, counting down.
TTGCCTGTTTGACAGGAAAAACTGTCTTCCAAGTGGGTGAGTGACCCTCGGCCCATATTTGAAATGTGAATGTTTTTAAGCAGAACCTCCAAACATGCTATAAATCAGACCTGATATTACACATCGTCCGTGTCTGTGCTCTGCTGGAGTGGTTCATGTTGCAGTACATGGTTAGAGGAGGCAAGTTTGGTGCTTTTGTAACTTGTCAACTACAGTAAAGAGCACACAGTTGGGTTTAAAAGTAAGAAAAAACCTACTGTTTATTCATTTTGTTAATAAAATCCATGTGATTGTCATATGTGGGGGGAACTAAGTGGTAGTTTCAAACTTTCTGGAACCTATGTGGTACAGCACTTTGGTAAAGCAATTTAAAAATAAAGCCTTCTGTATTACTTGATATGTGCTGTTATGATTGAGCAGGGTAATTAGATAGCATATTGTTCACTAAACAAAACACTTCTGTGTGACATACTTGAATTATAGTGGTTATTAACTGACAAATCTCTATTATTCATCTTGCTGTATGCCTTAAAGATTGCTGGATCAGCAAGCTGAACAAATATCAATGGACAGTGCTGATTTAGGGGAAGAGTGACGTTTAATTGGTCCTCTTTTATGACAGAAAACTCCTCGTGTGGTTTATTTTGCTGAAATTAAATGGTTAAAGTTTAGAGTTCATGGCTAATTTAAATGTCTGTGCTACTTCTTCAGAATCTGAGGCACTTAATGTGAATGTAAAGTCTGGTTTTAAAATGTAAGCAAAACCTTTCAGTTTATTTCTTCATAATGTTGCCCTTCTGGATAAGTATGGGAAAACAGCTCTGGATTAGCACGAGGTTAGAAATAGCCTGATATTGTTCGAGTCTTCAGCCAAATTCGGTGTCTTAGGGCTGCATTGTGCAGGCTCGTAGAGGACAACCCTGGCCTTAATCTAATCACATTAAGCAGATAAAAATGGGAGGCAGAACAAACAAACAACAGAAAAAGAAGAGCAGCTAAACTGAGGTGGGCGGTCTGGGAGCAGGAATGAGATCTTCTGAGCTGAATTTATCAGCGCTGGGCTGCAACAGCCCGTGCAGTAGTTTGGCTTTCATTGCCATTCAGTGAGAGAGGATGGAGGTGGCCGGGAGGCTGAACACGGCGCTGGGCTGTGTCGCTGTGTGGAAGTTGTTTATTCTGGGTGAATGAAGGAGTGCCGTTTATCACACTAAAACCTTTCCATGACTCATTAATAAACTTTCTCTTATCTAATTGCAGTGCTTTAGTAGGATGCAGTATTAACCTCAGCGTGCTATTAAAGAAAAATTAGGTTTTTCTTGTCATGAAAAATGCAAAGTTACTCATTGAAAAGCTTATAATTCCAGCCGCAAATGAGGCATGAAATATATTGCCAAAAATACGGCGCCCAAAAACACTGGCAGTAAATATTTTATCTTGGTGCTAATTAATAGCTTGAATTTAAAACTGAGCATTCTAAATTTTCACAATAATGAAATTAACCTAATGGAACCAGCGTAGCCTTTAGTGACATGTACGAATTCTGGTGGATTCTGTCCTCAAGTTGCACGTTTCTGAAGGTGGAGGATGTTTGTAGCTCTAGCAGTAAGCAGAAATTTCTTCTTGTCTTCATAGTGCCTTTTTATTTACTTGGAAAGTGATTTAGAACCTGAAGACCAAATAATAGCGAGCTTGTGGTTTCATTAACTGCAAGGAAAAGAGTTTAATGCAAGAAAAAACCCACAATTATATTTTATTTCTTTTCCCCCTGCTCACTTGGTTTCTTAATTTCACTTTCCTCCAGCAGGAGCTTCTTAATTAATTAGATTTTCTATTAATGTTAATGTAAAAAATATAGTGTCTTAGCTTCTTGTTGGTATTGATTTTCTTTTATTTTTCAGCTCTCTGTTAGTATAGCATTAGCTGTACCTTTAGTCAGGTGCATTTTCAGGCCCAAATTGGAAGGATAAACACTCGTAACATCCTATGAAGCTTAAAGTAGTAGATGTGATTTTGAAATTAAAAAAAATTAATGCTCAACTCTCGGTAGAGCATTCTGATGAAGGAAGTGGTGGCTTTGCATGTAGCTGTACTTCTGTAGCCTTTTTAGGCTGTGCTTGAATTCTGGCAGTGAGGGGAGCTGTGAGCCGTGTGTCCGTACAGCATCCGACTGCGGCAGCTGTCCCGAAGGCGTTTGGAATGGGGTCTTTTCAGGGGGTGCCTTTGCAGTTTGATGTTCCCTCTAGTGTTTGAGGACTGGAAATGCTGAGTCTGATCTTCCTCAGGCCGCTGCAAAGTGACCAAACGTGCTCTCTGGCAACTCCTTGGAAGCCACGGACAGGGTTTTATGTTGGGAAAGTCAACTGGAGGGAATGTGGGGGCTTGACTTTAGTTTCAGTGGATGTAATTGCTGCATTATCAACTGACTTTGGCCATGTGCTATGCTCTGGATGACCTTTGGAGTCTGGGACCTGAGTCTGAATGGCTTCTGTGTTATCACATCACATTTCTACTTACCTCTATGGGCAGACCAAATGTGGAGCCTTTCAAAGCAGAATTTGATTTCGGTGCTGCTTAGATGGCTATCTCCCAAGCTATTTATTGGTTTCATCAACACAGTAAATTGTCTCAAGTCTCCTAAAGAAGTACTTACAGAGATTTCTATGGCTGATTAATCACAACAGTTTGCTAGATAAGAATAAAGACAAATGATTATTTAAACCTGCTTATGTACCATGACTCTTTCTTCCTTGATTGTGGTAGAGTGCCAGCTGATGAAGACAGAACGACCTAAACCAAACACATTTATCATTAGATGCCTCCAGTGGACCACAGTAATTGAAAGAACATTTCATGTGGAGACTCCAGAGGAGCGGTATGTTTCATTCATATTTAATGCATAAACTCCTTGCAAAAGCAGATGCAAGTCTTCAGCATTAATAGCAAGTCTTTTGCTGAAGCTCTTATTTATCAGATGATGTACGTCTGGACTGAAAAGCGACAAATGATTTTTGAGCGCCTCAGTTTTAGTCCATGTTCCAGTATAAAAGGTACCCTAAGGGGGGGTTTCAGAGAGTGGATTTTGAGCAGTTTGTAAATGAAGAGTTGCTAGGTTGGGTATCCAAAATGGACAGGTGCAGGTGTGTACCAGCACACAGGTAGTTGTTATTTCTGGAAATGTAAGGTTCATTTCTCACTGGAAATGTTGTGGGTATGTAAAATGAAGGGTTTCTGACCTGGGAGTTTCTGGAAGGATAAGCACAAGTGAAATAGAGATTCAGGCAAAGTTGAGTTGTATCAAAATACTGACCTTTTAAAGTCTATTTAGACACCTTGTTTCTAAAGGAAAAGTTAGTTGTATCATTGCTGATTGCTAATGTTTTATGCAAATTAGATAATAAAGGTGATAGTTATCTGCTGCAGGTGCAGATTTCTGTTTCAGCTGTTAGGAAACAAAGCTAAGAGCTGCATCCTGTGCTCTCATCATTGGAGAATTGATCTCTTACCTCCAGAGAGAACAGTTTTCCAGCACAGCTATTCTGCAGCTACTGAGTATTTAAATATTTACTCGCTCTTCAGAAACTGAATTTAAATTATTCCAGTACCATTGCCCTAGGGGAATGAGTATTTTAAACCCCTGGTATTCCCTAGCTATGATACTGGCACATGTTTAGTTTAAAGATCGGTAAATTCTATCCAATATTATTTGCCTCTTGTTTTCATAGCCTTTGCATGCACTGATTTAAAGAAAGTTTCCAGTTATTGCTTTTAATTCTGTTACAATGATCAGAAGAAGGCGAAGTCAAATTAAAAGCAAAGAAAAAGAAACTAGTCCTTGTTTTCTTTAGTAGCGTTGTGGTCAGTGACCCTAAAGGGAGTGAATAACAGTTTCCACTTGGAAGAAGATTGTATTTCAGTCTTGTTTTGTTCCCTCCTAACCAATTAAGTCAGCTTTGTGACACTTCGGGGCTCAGAGTGTTAGTCACTTCTGTTGTGTACTCTTGAGACATAAAAGCTGAGGGTGAAATTCTGGTCTCCCAGAAATCAAAGATACTCACTTCAGGAGGGTCGAGATCTCAACCAAGTCAGTAACAAATCTTAGAAGAGATATGAAGGTAGATATACCTTCAACTTTCTCTGTGCCTTTAAAACCAATGTTTGCTTTTTGAAAGAGATGGAGAGAGAAAAGTACAGAAGAAAAAGTTCTTATTGTAACCATTCTGAATATGAAAAATATGACTAGCAGATAAGGGAATGTGTTTGTGATGGTGGATGGAATAGTCTGTGCTGGGAGTATAGCGAGAATGTTCAGAACATTTGGCGTTACCTTGCTGCCCCAGACAGGGCTGGAGGGATAGTGCATATTCAGGCAAAATCCAAAATAAAAAATGAACAAGGCAGGAAAACCCTGAGTGGTGCAGTTTTAATTAGAATCTTGTGTTGGGCACTTTTTCCTATGGACTTTGCTTCCTCTGGTGAATGATCTGCCTCTTCCATCCATCACAAACCAAAATACACATGTTCAGATATGATTTTTTTAAAAAAAAAGTCATTTCATAGAACCAGTGGAAAATGGGACATTGATAAGGATGGCACAGCTGCACTGCAGATTGCATGTAGAGCAGTTTAGCACTGGCTGCTGCTGTTCCTGCTGCGGTGGCAAAGTGTTTTACCTGGGCTGTCCTTGGGAGAAGAGTTTAACCAGTGCCTGGAAAACACCAACTAAACCACCACATCCCATTCCCTACAGATACAAAAGACAGTAAAACGTGGTAAGTTCAGATAGTCCTTCAGCCCCTGTATGTCTTAAACCCTGTCCTGAAACCCTGTAAGCCCTTACGAGTTGTATTCTTTATGTTCAATAAATTTGCAGTGCAATCAAGTGAAGGCCAAGAACTTTCACTTCAGTAGTTTCCAAAGGTGTGAAATTTCCCAAAGGACACTGGAGTGGAAGTGGTCTCCATGGGAGTCAAAGGGGTCACTGTTAGAGCACCCGTTGCTGAAACAGCTGTGGAAACTTTATCGTAACCAAGACCTAAGATGAAATGTCACTGCTTTTGCTGACATTCTGCTAAAGTTTACACAGGAATTGCTGTACTGCTGTCATCATCTTTATAACACAGGAATAACCTGAGTATCCTGGGATTTAATACCTTCTCCAGGAACACCCCTTGCCATTAAAATTTGGGATATGTGTGCGAAAAGGTGGCATAGTGTCCCCAGGAGTTGGATATGTGTTTCAGTGCACCATAGAAATGTAGAAGCTGCATTTAATTGCTTTGTGCTTCATGGGAGCCTCTTGCTTTTTGGTTTTGGCAAGTCTGTTTTTGTTATGTAAGTCTCTCTATCACCAGGTCGTATCAGCTGAATGCCTATTAAAAGTTCTGTTGTGTGAAAAGCCTTGTATTACATCCAGACTGGGAGAACTTCAGTTGTCTTTTGTTTCTAGTACTGTTAATAAAGATAGTTGTTGAAAGTGGTCTTAAAAATGCATTTTACAGTGCTTGAAAATGCACATAATTCATTGTATCTTCCACTGATTCCTCAGAGAGCATTAGTTGCTCTGTATTCCTTGATGATCTTTGCAATGGCAGATGGTAAAGTCACAAGTAATGAATGTCTTTGCCTATATTTTGCCAGGGAAGAATGGACAAAAGCCATCCAAACAGTAGCAGACAGCCTCAAGAAACAAGAGGAAGAGATGATGGATTTTAGATCTGGCTCTCCCAGTGATAATTCAGGTGCCGAAGAAATGGAAGTTTCTATGACAAAGCCAAAACACAAAGTGGTAAGTGGGCATAGCAGGAATAACTGTTTTTTTAGGTCTTCTCAAATGTAGACAAGAAATAGCCATCGAACCACATCTGTTCCCATAACAATTACACAGTTGGTTGTAGATGCAGCTTCTGCAGGAAACAATTGTCTGAGCTGAGCAGGTACCAGGCAGAGCCTATCTGGGTCCACCAGAGTTCTGAGTTCAGATTCCTTACTGGATGACTTTCAAGGCCAGCTCGTGTCTGGGTTTGGTTTGCCTGTTTTCCTGTGGTACAGGGCCTGAAATCATAGCTCCTGCTAGACCACATGACTCTAAACTCTTTGCAGGCGGGTACAAAGGTATTCCAGTGGATTTGCAGGATTTAGGGTGGGTCCAGTGAATTTAATTGCTCTGGATTAAGGGTTTAGGCTGACCCCCTGCAGCCACTGCAGTGTCTGTCTGTAATGTTCCTAGAGCTTGGGGTTTTGCATCAGGCACAACATAGTCTGAATGCACAGTGCCAGTTCAGCAGTGGCCTTCAATGAAAGGAGTGTGTACCAGAGGAGATCTTTAGCCTTTTTAGGTGTGTCTGTCTTTAGCCTTCCTTCACTTCTTTCTACCTCCTTGTGGTCTTCTGTTTGGATTTTTGTTTTCCAAAGTGATCCCAGCTGTTCTTGCAAGAAAGAATTGATAGGAACTTCCCAAGTGAATGTAATGTTTGTGGATTTTAGCTGGGGACTTTCTTGTGTCCTCATCTCACCGTTGACATCCCCACCTACTTTCATAAGTTTGTTTCAGTTTTGGGAAAACTGATGTTTTTCTATAAAAAGATAGTTATCCACCAGTTTCTTCACTAAGTTCTTGTTACCCTTGTGTCATGTCAGCGCTTTTAGAGTGATGGGGGTGGCTACTTACATGTCTCTCTGAATTAAAGCTGCCATTAGGCCTTTAGATCCTTGACTCAACAGATCCTGCCCTTGCTGGGCAACTCTTCATAGAAATGCAATGAGAAATATTGGTCAAACATTGGTCAAATATACCTGTTTTTCTGAAACAGTGACTGTCTCTCCCTGGGTGTGTTAGTGACAGTGATGACTGAAGTCTTGATATCAACTGTACTGAACAATTAGCAGGAAGTCTCCTGAACCAGTTCTAGGGAAGACTATTGAGGAAGTTTACTGTCGAAAGCGTCTTAATTTTTTTCCTCAACTGAGGCTTGGGTTGTGTAAGTCTGATTGTTGCCACGTTGGCAGCCATCATTGATCTCACAGAGAGAGTCCTTAGCCTGCAACATGGCTAATCTGTGAGGCAGTTATTTGTCCTGTGGTTTTGATGCTGTTCAGTGAAGTACAATGAGGCACAAGAAAGCACCCTCCTAGAAATGCAGGGAACATCAGAAAAAAGGTGTGAGTTTAATCCCTGGAATCAGAGCAGCATGTGCCTTTTAAGGAACGTCTGCACTGACAAAGAGGTCAAAATATCTGGATTAATGTATGCTGAGTGTTACTTCCACAGTTGAGTGTTGTCATGCAAAAGAGCGTTCAGTTAATTGAAAGCTTATGGTTTTCCCTAAATAGTTTGATTGATTATATTTGGAAGTGCACTGGCATTCATTTTTATGGAAGAGTCATTTCTGCTCCTGAATTCTACAAAACAAAAAGATTAACAAAAAGACACATGTGTAACATATGCAATGCATTCTCACGTGAATGAGCACTTCTGCTGAGAATAGTATACTTCTTGTTAGTTCATGTAATTCAGTTCTTTTTTATCTGTATCATTAACAGACCATGAACGAGTTTGAATACCTTAAACTACTGGGAAAAGGCACTTTTGGAAAGGTCATTTTAGTTAAAGAAAAAGCAACTGGACGGTATTACGCTATGAAAATTCTGAAGAAAGAAGTTATTGTAGCAAAGGTGAGTAGATGGGAAACCTGGGGATGTGGTTTGCCCTTGATACAGCCTTTGGCAAAGTCATGCTGAGGATTCTCAGAGAACTTGTAAATAATTGCTCTGTTAGTGTTTTACATGGAGCCCTGATCTGGGGAACCACCTTGCTGATTTCCTTCTGCTTGTGTTTCAGGATGAAGTAGCGCACACGCTGACAGAAAACCGTGTCCTACAGAACTCTCGGCATCCATTCCTAACAGTAAGCATTTCTGCCTCTGCTGAGTGTTACTTGACATCATGACAAACAAGGCTTTCCCTGTTGTGTGGTTTTGGGTTTTTTTACTTATATAATGCATCTGAGATCTGTGTTTTCAGAGTGGCTGTGTATTTTTGTACCCTTTCCATTTTTGGGAAGCACAAATTTAAATACTTTTAAAAGTTTTCTGATTCTTGCAGAGCAGGTCCTCAGTACCTCTTGAAGACAGTGTTTCAGGGTGTGGTTTGACTTTACAGCTCACCCATTTAATGATTTGCTATCTCTGAGAGAAATATCTACTTCCCTTGTCCTCCAAATGCTTGGTCTCCTCTTTGTAGCAGAGATCAGGGTGACCCTGATCTTGTGACAAACAAGTTCAGGAAGATAGAGTGGGGAAAAACCCTTTAATTTTGTCTTTGTTGTTATTTTAAGCTCTCAGAAACTGTGGAATCAGAACACTGGTAATGGCAGCCAAAGAATAGTGGTGGGAGCATGTGGAATGGGGCAGGGAAGAGCAGGACTGTGCTTTAACCACTGCTTTCCTTTTGGATTGGCTTAGCTGTGTAATCAAACCATACTCTCAGTTTAGACTTTCAGTGCCAGCAATCTCTCTGTGCTGAGTTCAGATATCCAAGTTCCATCTCAAGATTTTGTTTCTAATATTTATTACAAGTTGTCTCTGAGTTGTTTACAGCTGCTTAAACCCTCCAAGAGACTGTATAGGATCCTGGTTGTTTCCTTTGGCCAGGTACAAGGGCTTAACTGGAATTAAGCCCTGTTAAGTGTGACCTCTGGAAGTAAATATTGTCTGTATTGAGTGTAATCATGAATGTCTAAAACCTGATCCTCCCTTTCTCTGCAATAATATGAGTAGTTTAAAAGTGTCACCCTTAGTAATGAAGACAGTGATACCACATGTGATATTTTCTCCTTGATGCTTTCATAAACTCAAATACCCAAAACTAGGTCTCTTGAAGTCAGCTGTGAGACTGGATTTAAGTTGGATATTAAGAAAATGTTCTTCACTCAGAGGGTAGTTGGGCACTGGAACAGGCTCCCCGGGGAAGCAGTCATGGTACTAAGCCTGACAGAGTTCAAGAATTGTTTGGACAATGCTCTCAGGCACATGGTGTGACTCATGGGGTTGTCCTGTGCAGGGCCAGGAGTTGTACTCGATGATCCTTGTGGGACCCTTCCAATTCAGGGTATTCTATGATGTTATGGGTTATGACCAGAAATCTCAAGACTATGGCAAACAAGTTGATGTTACTCTTGCCACGGGAACACATGTGACAGGACTGTACAAAGGCACCTTGTGACACTCCATCACACCCTCCATCCGGTCTGTTTTTGCAAATTGCTCACAAATTGGTATCGACAGTGTTGCTCAATCCTCTGGCAGACTGTCAGCAGGGAGCAGTTGCAGGCAGCAGGGCAGAGACCAGGGGGCTGGTGTGTGTAAATATATATGTTTCATGTAAGAGGACCGCTGGTGCAGTGAAACCCGGTGCTCTGGGGTTTGGTCGGAGCCTCTTGTCTGTGAGGTGGAGCCTGTGGGAACTTGTGGCCTGAGAAGGAAACTTCACAGCCACTGTTGGTACATACATTTTGTGTCACTTTTAATGAGCCAGGACTTTGTTTCACAGCTTTATAGGTGCTGATTGCTTCTGCAAGGGATTGATTTAATGTTTAATTAAATTTATTTAATGAAATAAGTTGGCAGTGGATCAGTCCTCAGATGCAACAGGAAAGTGTAGGTATGATATAAGACTCAAGGACAAAAAGTTCACTAAAATAGAAAATTTCATGTCTGTTTCTGAAACTCTATTAAAAATGCTTTTATAATTGTCACTATGATCTGTCTTCTAAGTTTTGGTTTAAATCTGTTTCAGGCTTTAAAGTATTCCTTTCAGACACATGATCGCTTGTGTTTTGTTATGGAGTACGCTAATGGAGGGGAGGTAAGGGAAATATAATAATGTTTAATACTCTAGGATTTTCCTGTACTACTGCTAATTCTGCTTGACATTATTTAGCTAAGGTCCACGTTTGCAATTCTAATTAATCCAAGTTGTCCCAGTTAAGCAGAGCTGTTTGCAGGTTTAACTAATATTAAAAATTAAGACTCTTAATTTTCTCAACTCCATTTTTAGAACATAAAGGTTTTGGGCGTAGGTTCCTATTTTACATGACAGCAATATATTGTAATCTGACATTTAGAAGTTCAAGAAGGCAAGGTTGCTTTCTAGTTTTTCTTCAGACAAGTTTTAACACTTTTTAATGAATATTGTGAGCATATGTTACTGTGGAGGGAGAACTATGTTACTTTGGAGGGAGCTAACTACTGTTACAATCAAGAAGGAAAAGTGAGAATATTAACATTTCTCCAAATCACACTGCAGTTTTAATATGTAATTGTAGTTCAGTCAAAAAGAGTTTTTATAATTTTCTGAACATACAAGACTGCAGCACACAAGCTCGTTATCAGTGTGCATCTGTGAATAAGAGATATAAATTGTCAAATCATTTTATTTATGGTTCTTTTTAACACATTTGGGAACGCAGCTGGGTGAGGAAGGGAAGGGGTTTTCTCTTAGGTAGTAGCACATTCCAAGCAGGATGTCCTGTGCAAGACATAACTCAGAAACATCTGAAGTTAAACAAATCACTGTTCTTGCAGTTGTTTTTCCATCTGTCAAGAGAGCGCGTCTTTTCTGAAGACCGAGCTCGGTTCTATGGAGCCGAGATTGTTTCAGCGCTGGATTACCTGCATTCAGAGAAGAATGTGGTTTATAGAGATTTGAAGGTATGTAGAGAAATAATTTCATAAGCTTTGGGTGTTTGGCTTTTTGTTTGCTGTTAACAACAGCAAATGAGCCTGAATTATTAAGAAATGCTCTCCTGACTGAACTTTATCCTAACTGTTGTTGCAGCTGTTGGGCGTGACTTTATAGGATGTCTGTACACTTTCATAGTTCAAGAGGCTGTATGAGGCATTTATCAGGACCCTGGGGCAGCCCTTCAGAAAACAGGAAGGGGCACTGGGCTACTTGGGTTTCATTTTCACTTGCCTGCTTATGTTCTAAGAGAAACTTTACTGGTTCTTCTGCACGGTGGAACATAATCCTGGTCTTATCAGATAGATGCAAATTCACACTGTGTGAATGTTGCTCTTCCTTGCAGTGTGCTCACAGAACTGTCTTCATAGCACCTGCTTCCAGTCAGAAAATTGCCTTAGCTTCATGTTAGTTACTTATTTGTTTGGTGAGCACAAAGGGGGAAAAAAACCCCAATGAAACAAGATATTTCAGGGCAAACAAACTCGAGAAATTCTTGAGGAAGCTTTAAGAGTAGCATTTTCTTTTTTCCTGAGAAGAGTTTTCAGGAGAGTGTGAGGGTATACTGGTAGTTTATTTAGGAGCAATATAGAATGAACATTGTGTTCATTCATAATGTTTTCAGGCTATGTCAAAGTAATTTTGGGATTTCTGCTGGGATTTTGTCTCCCATATCACCATGATACGTTTGAAAGTGCACCTTATTTGTACATGGTGGACATGTGATACCTGGGTGGCTTTCTCAAAAATTAGTGGCCCAAGCTAAGATGAATACCATTTGCTGAGTGACTGTATGTAGTGATTCTCATTTAAAGGGTCTCTTTGGAAGTGGTTCCGTAGCCATGCAAAGATTTCTGTTTGATTTGCTGTTATTTACTGGTACAGATTATTTCATAAAATCACAGCAAAAGCAGGGATGAAGTTGTGTGAGGGGGGAATACTTAATATATGTTCAAAATAACTGGTGTTCTGTTGGGGATAATATTGTAGAAGCATAAATATTATGTCTACGTTCCGCATTCCTTCTGTTTTTACCATTGGTTACTGCAAATTAGTTACCTAATGTTCCCTAAAGAACTAAGGAAAGTGTTACAATGTATATTTACATTATACATGCTTTGGCAGCTACTATTGTTCTGACCCCAGTGAGAATGAGGTTGAAAACTGATCTGCAGAAATTTATGTCTTTTGCTGTCCTGCTCAGGAGCAGTGTATGTTATACATAATCATGTCTTTAATTTGGATTTTCTTCCCAGTTGGAAAATCTTATGCTGGATAAAGATGGACACATAAAAATAACAGACTTTGGACTATGTAAAGAAGGCATCAAGGATGGAGCAACAATGAAGACTTTCTGTGGCACTCCAGAGTACCTTGCGCCGGAGGTATGTTTATGTTGGCTGTTGTGTTAAATTACCTTCTTATATGCTGTCCATGATAGCAGTAAGAATACAGAATAATTCCTGTGCCATTATGTGCTCATGCACTGACTGCTATGACACATGCTGAGACTCCTTTTTTTCATCATGATCTGGAATGTATCTTTAGCATAATGATATGTGATAATTTTTCACCAGGATAGTATCTTCCGTCCACTTCAGGGAGTATTTACATTTTACTGGAACAGTTTGTTTCTTGTATGTAATTTAATATGTAATATGTAATTTAATATGTAAAAGATATGTAATTTTAAAAAAAATCTTTTAAATCATTTCGAATACTATATGCTGTATTACTTGTTTTGCAGTATGGTGTTTGTTGTCCTGTTGAAAGTTATCAACAGGACTTTGCTTAAGAAGTGAAAGTATTGTCCAATTCTTTTACTCTTTGAGGGCAGTATAAGGCGACATGTTTTCAAAAAAAGGACAGACCAAGCTTTTTCTGCAGTATTTAGCATGGTATGCATTAAAAGTGCCAACTGTTTTATGACTATAAAAGCACGAGATGTTTCTCAATGTTAATTTGAACATTCCAATTTCAGAGGAAATAAATCCAGGCAGGGGATCTCAGCCCCCAAATGGCATGTTTGGGGGATTTTTTTTTTTTCTTGTGCAAAATTATTATTTTTTTTTTTTTTTGTAAAGTGTAAAATGTAAATGTGTTCTTGCAGCTTTCCTCCTGGAAACACTCCGAGAATTGTGCAACACAGGTGGTGTTATAGCTGTGAGTTAGTTACGGGCAGATCAAAAGTGGAATTGTGTTGTAGGGGATACATGTACACACGGTGTTTCACAGGCAGACGCTGGTTTCTCTGCCCACGCTCCGAGCTGTCTGGAAGCAGACTCCCTGTATTAGTGGGGCACAGAGCCCGAGCTAATGTGGTGTGCCTTGCACAAGCACTACTTCCCTTGCAGTGGGGGCTTTGCAACCCGTGGCATTTAGGTTTCTATCCAGCTCAGAGCACAGGCAGAAGCAAGTCTCGGGCTGCTGGCAGATTATATACTGTTGACACAGCCAGGATGTAGCCTTCCCTGAGCTGGGAGACTTGGGCATTGCAAACCTGCCTTGAGTTGAAGTATGCAGGAGTACAGATTATGGAAAACCGAAGTGGAGGAGGAATATTTCTGCTGAGAGCTGGTGTCTGCTGATCAGCACTTTTGTGCTCTCTGCTTACATAGTGGTGGCAGTGTGCTCTTGGGGTTTTTTTGGTTTTTGGTTGTTTTTTTTTTTAACTCCCAGGTGCTTTCAAGGGCCTCCAGTCTCTTTGTAATAATGGAGAACGTGGGCACCTGTCAAAGTAGCTTGCAGCAAGGAGGTGGAGCCAATCTCATGATAACTGCCAGCTTTTCCATGGATCACCAGAAGTCTTCAGTGAATCTAAATTGGGGTCCATGCACCACAGTTTGAGATTTACTGATGCAGAGAGTAATTAGCAGCATGATGCAGTGTTAGCTTTTATTTTAGCTTCCTTCAAAAAAATCAACTGCTGAACTTCAGTTTCTCGTCAAGGGTTTTTTGAGGAGGCTGAAAATATTTATTGTTTTGGTTTTGTTTTTTCCTAACTCGGAATGTGGGGATTCCCTGTGCAGGCATTGTGTTGTTCTTTCTCTTATGGCATTTGCTATTATTTTTCTTTTTAATATTTATGTTGAGTTGGCTCATCCAAAAACCCTGAAGGACAAATCTTTTTGATTAACCCAGTTCTCTCCCCTACTTGCAAACCCCATCTGTGAGTTGGAGTGTTAAATTCTGGAGGCTTTTGTCATCTGGTTGATAGCATGCAAAAAATCTGGAAATTGTGCGCGAGTGATATTCCATGTGTTTGAGGTCAGACATCCTTAAAAGCGGGGGTCTTGAGCCTCTTGTCTGCATTTGTAACTCGAGTCCAGCACAGCGGCGTGTCTGTACAGTTGTTGCATCGTTGTTTTTAGGTTCATACTGGAATCTCATGCATGGATGACAGTGACTGAACCATGTCAACTTTGATGTGTCAGATGCATCAATGGCTGTGATGTTTACAGCTGTTCTGCCTTCTCTTTCAAATTCCATCTCACAGCAGTCCAGAGCTGCTCATTAGGAAATGATGATCCTTTAATTTAAGTGAAATGACCTTGCTACTTCACTGCTCCCCAGCTATCCAGTGTGTTGCAATATCTATGAGTGCAATATCTTTTTTGTTACGGTGTATTTTTGATACACCGTTGCTCTCTTTTATGCAGTCACTAATATGAGTGTATGCTCATTGTGATAAAGAACTTTGAAGAAATAAGCATTTTATATTCTTTTTAGAATTAATGGAGGTGAAGGGAAATGTTGCAGTTAGTAATACAGTTTATAATACAGCTTATAATGCACTTACTAAAGTAACATTTGAAGTGTTTACTGCATTTCTAAAGCACCTATGGCATTTATTAAGTGCACAACAAAGGCCATTGTGGTTTTCTTTTTCTTTCAGTATCTCCTATTGCATCTCTCGTGCGGCAGTTTAAAAAATAAAAATTGGAGGCCCTGTGACTGTTTTATTTTAGGCAAGCCAAGTGTAGGGGAGTGCGAACAGGAAGCGCTCACTGAACGGGGGTGACTCAGAGAGCGGTAACTGCATTGTCACACAATATCTCCTGCGAGCCGAAGGGCTGCCATGCCTTGGGAAGGACGGGGCCGGCTCCTGGAATCCTGTCCGGCCGGCAGCTGTGTCGGCCGTATACATATACGGGGCAGCTGCACAGCCAGCTGTCGTTTGGTGTGAATCATACGGCCGGGGATGCTGTAAATAGACCGACGTGGGGTAATCTAATACCTGGCAGCCTTTTGATTTTTACTGCAGGCCCTCTCCCTCGTTCAGATAATTAAGGGGAATAATTAGTGAATGCAGAGAGCCAGAGTGCAAACAGTTGTTACGTGAAGTGTCCCGATGCTTCTTTTTTATTTGCAAAACCTTTATCAAGATCCGTAAGAGGTTCAGATCTTGCTTTTGTTAAACTTGCTTTGTCAACTTTGTTTGGCTCTTTCACCTTTTTGCTTTTGAGCGTAAAGTGTTCTGAATCGCAGGAATGTAAAGCTCACACGGACACCACACAGCAAGAAAACACGATGGTGGTGCAGTTGTGGTTTGTGCTCTTAGCAAGAGTAAGCAGCTCAGTGCAGACCCGTGAAAGGAGTAAAGATGACGACTAAAACCTGAGGACAGGGTCTGGAACATGAGACTCTTGGTGTCAGCTACAGACAACTGCATAGGAGACACCAAGTCTAGAGAAGTCCTTGTAACATCCACTGCACAAGGCACAAAACTCTCCCTGCTCCCTTCAACAACCCACTGTGCAGAAGATCAGAAATGCACTATGGCCCGGCTTCTCACCAGCGAGCAGGAGAGGTGGAGGGCACTGCTGGGGTCTTAAGTCCCTGCACCAGCCACAGCTTTGTTAGGTAGAATTTGCCCGGGGGAGAGAAGAATGAACTGTGCTGGGCTCATTTTGCTGTAAGACCTGGCAAAAGTCCACCCCACTGACAGTTCCTGGGTTTGCAGCCCTCTAAGCAGAGGCAGGAGTGCCTTTAGAGCGGGGCAAAGGGGTGGAGGGGAAACATTTCCAGACAATTTGGCTGCCGTTTTACAGCCTTGCAGCCGGTCAAATGTTAGGAGTGGTGTTCTGGCTCTTAGTGTTTAATGTAGATTAGTCATTGAGTGTTTGTGGGTGGTCTTTTAGCATGTGCAGAGCAACCCTTGGGGTGGGCAGGCTGATATGAAGGTGATGGATATGTTTGGCTTATCGCTTGTGAGGGAACAGGTTGACGGTCTCTTCTCCTCATATGGCTCCTTGGTGGTTTGGGTTTTTTCTAAAAATTTGGATTCCATTTGGAACAGTTTGTGATGAATAAGTGAGAGTTTAACAGCTGGCTCTGTAATGTGAGAACAGTTCTCAGCCTTTGGACTTTCAAAGGTTGTGCTTATCATGACCATAATGTGAGGGAGGGTGTGAGGAAGAAGGGAAGGAGACTGCTGTAATGTACCTGCTACCTCCTTTCCCCCATTCTGCTCACCTGGGATGGTGAGCATGGATGGCAGTTCTTTTCACATGGATACTCTGCAAGTACTTTTCTGGTAGATTCAGCTGTATCATGTGAGACGGACTTGCTGAGTTAAATTTTGCTTCTCAAATTCTGTGTTCGTGCCTGGTTTGGGAGTTTCTTCTGAAGCCTTTTCCTTACCTTCTGCAGGTTCTGGAAGATAATGACTACGGCCGTGCAGTGGACTGGTGGGGCTTAGGAGTCGTGATGTATGAAATGATGTGTGGCCGGCTCCCTTTCTACAATCAGGACCACGAAAAGCTCTTTGAGCTCATCCTTATGGAGGAGATCAGATTTCCACGCACATTGTCACCTGAAGCAAAATCTCTCTTGTCAGGTTTGCTGAAGAAAGATCCTAAGCAAAGGTGAGACTGTTGCTTAATGGTTGCACTTTTAAGTACTTGTGCCCTCAGAAATGCCAAAAAACCCACAGAAAAATTCTGCTACAGGCTTCACAAGGAAGTTAATAATTGTGCTATGTGAATGAAAGGGAACTGTCTTTGAGACAGGTGACTTAGGAGTAACCATTTCTACACTCCCATATGAAATAACCTTATTGTCATAACTGCAAGATAATTGAAAATTGTACTGCACAAAGGGCTATTGCCTGCATGCACGCATGCCAGATATTGTTCTTTATTTAAAAGTTGAGGAAGGTATTTCTGACAAAATTATAGTTTTATTTCTAATCTGTTTAAAGCGATCATCCAACAAGATGCAGAAAGTGGATCTACTCATTTATTTTTAACTTTTGACATGAGCTGACACCACAAATAGTGACACGAAGGAGCTTTGGTGCTGAACTTCACAGTAGGTTGGCTGCCATTAAGCAAAACTATAGCTTGGGGAAAAAGGAAGTTAACCCTGCTTTTGGTCATAACAAATCCAGTGGCTGCTGTGGGTTATAAGCTACTCTACACTAAATACTTTCACCTTCTGTCCCAGCTGAGACTGCTGTCCCTTTTCTGAATTTTTTCTTTAAATATGTGCCAGTGATATAGTATCCTGCTTTGGACAGTAGGTGGTGGTGTTTGTACCATGTTTGTGGTGGAGTTTAAACCATGTTCAATTGACTTTTCTTATTTTGTCCTTTTGTTTTTGTTTTTTTTTTTAATTGCTGTATTATTTAAAAAATAACCCTTGATTTTAAAACAGAAAAAAAACAAACCGAAAAGAAAACAAAAAACCCTAAGCCACTAATGGCTGACAAACAATATAGAACTAGATCCAAAAAGGATGTTGACCTTCGCACAAAGATAAACATCAGTTTAAAAACCTGCCATCTTGTCAACCCAGACGTTTTAAGAACAAATAATATTGTGACTCTGCCCCTGATCTTCTGTCCTGAACCTTCCACTGTAAATGGGCCCCAAATAGGAAACCTTTCATGTGAGGTGCAAGCAGAGTATTCCCGTTTGCTTTCTGGTGTTTGTTTAGTCTCTGTGCACGTGTGTGCACACAGCAGGAAAGCGGGTTTTGCCGGTACATGGATACTTGTAGGAACGATTTCTGTCATCACTGTAGGCTATTTCTATCGCTGTTTTTGATGGAAAATCCTGTTGGGAGATCTTGTAATGCAAATCCACAATTTATACTGCTGGAGGATTCAGCCTGGCGGTGACGTGGGGAACGGGGCACAGTTGCAGCCAGGAACGTGGCCAGCCCTGTACAAGGTGGCAACAGCTGCACCCCCCTCCTGAACCCGGCGCCTGCAAGGGGACCTCCAGGAGAAGGTTGTGTAATTGATGAGCAGCCCCCCAGGCACTGTGCTCTTCGAGCCTGGCTGCAACCCCTGCCAACAGGATTCCTGTCCAGTAAAGTGCTGGGTTAAATGCAATTGTGACCCTTTTGTAGCTTATTCAGGTGGGGCCTTTCAATCACTGGAAAACACAAGCAGCATCTGCTGCAATTTGTTCTTAAAGGAGCATCTCTGATGAACCAAAATGCAATTTGTTGACAAACAAAGAACGCCTACTCGTTTCTAATTACAAGATTTTCCCAATGCCAATAATTACTCCACAATATGCTCACTTTATACAAATAGCCACTTCTTCACATGTATCTTCTGCAGGCTTGGAAGCGGCGCTGCTCTGATCTGTTGGACAGATGATTTTCATACTGCTGATAGAAATAACTATTGACTAGACAAGCCTGCACACATGCCTTATTGTAATTATGCCTAATTACACTGGTGCTTCCCAAGCTTTTTGGATCATGGACTGTTCTTAAATACTGGTCTCTAACCAATCACCATTCACACAATGTTTTAACTGAGGTTGTGATTTGGCAAATCCCTTGTGCTTTGTGGCGTTTCAGGCGGCACAGAGAACTAATCTGGAAGCATGAGGGGTAGAAGTCCTGCCCTTGTAGTGTTACACTCTCTTTTCTGGGTGGTCTGTATGCTGAGGTGGGAGCCTGACATACCTGGTAGTTGACTCACAGTGAGCTCATGGAACCATATTGACAAAAACCAGCCAGAGAGCTACAAAACTGCAGTCACTGAAAAGTTAAATAATGTGCAATAGTCTGGTTGACACTGGCCCTTTGATGGTGCTTTGGGGAGTCACTGTGTAATTCAGCAGAAGTCCCCTCTTCCATAAAGCCCTGGGGTGGACAGAAGTCAGTATCATTGTAATGTTGTCTGTGGCAGAAAGCATCAGAACTGGCAGCATTTAGTAACTGCTGGTGAACTTCAGAGTGGGATGGAGGAGATGGCCAAATTCATGAGAAAAATGAAACTGGGAGATGTTGTCACTTCCCGTAAAATCATTATCTGAAAAACCCCCAACATCAGTAAAGGTTAATATAATGAAGCTCAGTGATGAGGGTAGTTTAAATATCAAGGATCTCAGGAATTGTGATCTGTGTCAGTGAGTTAAATCTTAAAAGGGACCTGTTGTACCTGAGCTGGATTTACAGAAGCAGGGTTAGCACCCTGTGTTCAGTCATACCCATTCAGTCTCAAACTGACAGGCATGTGGGGAAAATGTGAAGAACAGTAATTTGCATTCTGCTTTTAATCATGACTGTTTTCTAAATTTGGTCATGTGAAATCCATTTTCTAAGAGAAAAGGAATTTTGAAGTTTCTTTTGGGATTGATAGAAGTTTATTAATCTTGTAATGTGAGCCCTAATTTTCCTAAGAAGGAATAAAACTATTCTGTAAATATTTCCTGTTAATGTGACCTGAAATTCTCCTTTGCTGCTTTGTGACATAGATCAAATGAAAGGAGGTAATCAGAGCATTTTTTCACACATAAAACAACAAAGTTTTTAACTTTCATTATTACTCCTCTGGTTGTGGAGACTGCAGCCCGTGGAAGTGGGCATGGATCAGAGTGCTCCATGTAAATGGGCTGAGTTCAGATGGGTGGGTGGGTGGGTTTGTAATCAGCAGTGTCTCAAAAGCTCTGAATTTTGGCAGGTTTATAACTTGAAAGAAGTTCAGGATGGTTTAATCTGAATTTTGATGTGTTTTCACTACATGCCTTGGTGCCCCCTGTCATAGGTCAGGGTTGTTCAGCCTCTCTCAGATGGGGTTTGTTCACCTGCTTCTGTCTCCTGTGGTGCTGTTGGCCCTTGCCACTCAGGAAGAACGAGAGGGAGAAGATGTAGCATTTTACAAACACCTGTTCAAAGATTTAATGACTTCACAACCAGAATTGTGGTTGTGCTTTTGGAGAGCTGAAGGTCACTGGGACCTGCTAATCAGTTTTTGCAGCCACACAGAGATCTGGTACTTCACTTTTTCCTAGCAGTGGTGATTCTTTCCACATCCAGAGTACAATTTTGGCCATAGATGCTCAGGAGTATGAGAGTCAATCAAGCCTTTACCTGTACAAAAACCAAACTCCTTGTTTTTTTTTTTCCTTGTGAAAGGAGTTAAGCTGTGTGTCTGTGTCCTCTGTTTGTGGTGTTCTGCTATGGGAAGGTTAGATGGATCTTGAGCAAACTTGCTCTCAGGCACAGGTAGGTCTGCAGCCCACACAGCAGCTGCTGGAGTTGGAAGAGTTAGAGGTGATGCTAATGGGGACTGCAGGGGCCTGGAGGTGGTCCCAGCTAAGCTGGTGGCTGGCAGGAGGAGATAACCTTGAATAGCTGGTCCTCTTGGACAGCAGACTTTGGTGCCCTGTGGACATGCAAAGTTTTGAAACCACACGTGACAAATGTTTGTGTTTACTCTGAATTGTGCCTGGAGTACAAAAGTGCCTCCAGTCAGCTCCAGTGTCCTGCATATCAGTTCAACTGCAAAGTGTTCATCAAGTCTTCATGTTTCACCAGGTGCTTTGAGACAGACTGAGACTTGGCTGTTGGGTATGATAATTTTAGCCTAATTTGGTTCTGTCCAGAGCGATTTGGACAAAGTGAAACAGTTCACCCACAGAGATCTAAATTGAAACTGAGAAAAACATAAAAGGCAGATTTAAAGAGATTTTTCTCCCAGCTTTCTAGAAACCAGTACTTTAGAGACTTCCCAAGATTCAGCATCTTCAAACATGACTCCTTTTGATTACTAATATTGGGGAGTGGGGACTTTTTCAGTGCTTCTGGATCTACTGTGTTTGTGTCACGTGCATATAGTTAATGAAGAAGTGGGGAAGTAAGGCTCAGCACAGAGCTGGAAGTTAGCTGCATTAGGCTTTCCAAAAGTCTTAATCTCTGAGCAGGAAAGCCCCAATAGACTCTGTGTACAGGGCTTTAGGAAGAATGTGGCCTTTTCTTTCCAAATCTGGAGTCATCAAATCATGCTGTTCCCAAAGCCGTCCAGAGCTTCTCTGTGCTGATAGTGCCAGTCACAGGAAAGTGATGTAGATGCAGTTCCCAAATCCTTCCCTGTGGCTATTAGAGGCCTCTGAAGGTAAGGGACATAGTAAAATATTAGTTTCCATCTTGACTGTATCAGAAAAGGAGAAATATGTGTCTATGTGCTTGGAGCTGGCGAACACCAATAGCTTTTCCTGAGCTGCTTTTCTTGAGCCTGGTGGGTATGTTTGTGCTGTTGTAAAACCAGGTTCGGGGACAGGGGTGACTCAGACAAATCATGTGAAGACAGGGTGACTGCAGAAGTGATGCCTAAAACTGCGTCCATCTTCTCAGATGAGAGGTAGTGCACGTGCAGGTCTGTGAACAACAGAGATCTGTTGCCTCCAAGTATGACAGTCTCTTCAGATGGGGATTCGCCCACAGTCAGAATCTGTATTGTGGCTCCTAATACAGCAAAGCACGAGCTCAGGGATGGGATTATTTGGCAGGGCAGAGTGGAGGTGGCTGCTCCCACTTTTCTGCGCTGCAGCCTGGCTGTCCTTACTGTAGAAACTGGAGAAACCTCTTAACTATAAAACTAGAAGCTTGTGGGTTTCTTCTTGAAAGAACTGGGAATGGATGAGGCTGCTGAGCACTGTTTACTTCTATGCAGACAAATATTTTTATTTTTTTTTTTACGTGGACAATATTTTTCATGTGATCCAGTAATTGCAGTCTTCTGGATGGTGTTAATACTGTCACTGTTGACTGTCTGTTTATACATTATATTTATATATGTATATTAAAAACATACAACACATAAATTTTAAAAATTGTTTCTACATGATATATCTGTGGAATGATGGCTGATTGCCCTTGATTCGTGGAGCACAGACATTTGTCATTAAATGGTTAATGGAACTTGAAAGCAATACACAGTTTCATAAAAAGCTAAAATGTGAAAATTGTTTCAGTTTAATATTGATGTTGCACTTCATTAATAATTTTCATTTTTTTGATTTAACTAAAATAGAGGGGGAAAAAAGCCTCTCAAATGTAGATAGAAGTTGAAAGAATAACCAGAGTTGTTTGGCAGGTGTTTCTTAAGGAGACCAATTTAGACAGAAGTTTAGATTTTGAGGTGTTTGTTTGTTCTTAAATTGCTTTTTGGTCTCTACACTTTCTGTTATATTTCTTCGTATACTGTAAATTTCCATAGCTTTTGCTTTTCCAGTCCTATTTATACTGTTTTTGGTTCTGTCTGAAGACTTAAATGCACGGAATTTAACTTTATTGTACAGGAATCTCCTCAAAGCTCTTATTTCTGCTATATTTTTCTTTATGTATTGCATGTCCCTATGAAAGACAAACCTGCTGCTCTTTCCATTCTCAGTGGTGCTTAAGCATGATTTTTGTGTTAGTTGCCCATTTAATTTTGTTCTCCTTGAGAGTCCTTTCATAATAATTCTGGAAAACAGAAGTGTATTTTGGAATAAGTCCATGTCCAAAACAGGAGGTTTCTATCGTTTCCCCATTCGCTTTGACTGGATTTGTTTAATAGTATAGATTTTTGAAAGGTAAGTAAAGCATCTGGAGGTTTTTTTGGCGTTTCCTGGAGTACGTGTTTGCCCTTCATGGAACAAAGGCTCATATTAGATAATATATTCTGCAAAGCACTTGTACATGGCTGCAGCCAACCAGCCTTCCTGCCTGCTTCTGCAAAACACCATTCAGGTGCTTCTTAGCTCATAGTCACTCCCGAACTTCGTGCCGTCTGTTGGCATCTGTGGATAAGGAGGATTGACTCCACCCTCTCCATCAGCCATTATCATCTGTGCTGGGGAAGGAACAAGGAGTCTGGTAGAGACTTGGCAAAGCCACTGGACCTGGGGGGAACCAGCCGAGAGATGATTACTCACGGAGTTTGTTTCTGTTCCCAGGCTGCCCCAGAGTTGGGCTCTGTTCCAGGCTCTTCCACAGCTGTAGAATGTGCTGCCAGGCAGTTGGGAGAGCCATCGTCCGGCTTGGTTTGGCCTCTGGGGCTCTAGGGTGAACTTAGGTTGGTCTTAGAGCTTACCTTGGGAAGGAGAGAGTCACCCAGCACTTTGCTACTGGAAGACTGGGGAGCTGTTCCACTGCACGTTTCCTGAAGGAATGTGTAGGAGCGAACCCCTTAGGTTGCTGTGCCACTAAATGGAAGACAGCCTGGAAGCAAGCACGGACTTTGGACTGCCAGGCACCTGTGCTGCTTTGGTGTCTCTGGTACAGCCAATGTGCCTTCTTTGAAGATGGTGCGTGGGCATGGCTGAGGGGGTTGCACGCACCAGGATTCCTTCCCAGTCAGCACTGTGAACAGTGTCACTGTATTTGACTTTTCCACGCTGAACTGTCATCCAGTGCTGTCCCAATAACGTTGTGCCTTCACACTGCATCCCAGAGCTTGCAGTCTCAAGCTGTAAAAATACCACTTCAGTGGGCTTTAACACAGCCTTCATGTTATCTCTGATATTTTGAGATATTTTGAACCAAACCTCTCCCCTTTATCCCCAGATAATTGTGTATTAGGGCTGAGGGGTTACTGCATGTGGCCTGGAGGACATGAAGGGCCAAATGCTGTGCAGCATGGATGAGGCTTCACTGGGAATCTTGGCTTTGGGCTCAGAGAACAGGCCTTATCCCTGGTTTCTGTAGCAGTATAGCTCTAGCCTTGGCCACGTAGAGTCATTATTTTAAGCTCTTAAAACAGTGGTAATATCTCAGTTTGCCCATGGCACCAGAGAACAGGCAGATCCTGGAAGTGAGCCTGGGTGAACATGGTAACACCTCCTGTACTTGAAATCCTGAGCGTTACCTTAACCTTGTTACCTGAAAGAGTCTCCTGCTGATTACCCAGTATCTGTTTTGCTTTCTTGGTGCCTGTCTTTGCTTGCAGATATGTGGTTCAGTCTTTTAGAGAACATTTTAACCTCCACAGCAAAATTTAAGCATCTGTTAGCTCAAGACTGCAACTAAACTGATTGCATCTATAAGCTGTGTGGACAGTTTTATTTTGGAATAAAAGTGCTTTATCTTGATATACCTCAAGTCAATAAAACACCCTTTGTGCTTTCCTGAAGCCAAGGAGGAGGAAAGATTTGCATACGACGTGATATTATCACTGCAGTTGTCAACTGTTTTCTTTAATGGAAATTTAAATCAGGTTGCATAAATCAGGTTGCCTTAAAAAGCCTTGTCTCTCTTTCACTTCAAAATCAAATTCAGTTTTACTGCTGGCATCGCTCTGCTCTAGAAAATTGTAGGGGGTAGTCTCTTGTTAGTACAGAGAAAAGGGTGTGTGGCTCAAACCTTTTACTTGTAGGATCTGCTGTGGTCCCCAGGACAGCATCTTTCCTGAAGAGCAGGTCTTTTGAATTGTGATCATTATTTTTTTTTCTTTGTCTGAGAGAGACCTTTATTCTAACTCCGTTTGTTAGCATGTTTTTAAATCTTTTAAGTGGAACTGTGTTGAAGCCTAAAATAGTCCGTGCACAAAAAACCAAATATGTAGCAAATGGTGGAACTGCTCCCAAATGTATTATATAAACTCAGAATTTCTTCACTACCCTATAATAAAAATTGTATGAGAAAAATAACTGTACTCAAACATTTAATTACTTATTTTGCCTCCTACAGGTTAGGTGGTGGTCCCGATGATGCCAAGGAGATTATGCAGCACAAATTCTTTGCTGGCATTGTTTGGCAAGATGTATACGAGAAAAAGGTATTTATACAACTGTTCATCCAAAGTGAACTGTAGCTGTGAATATACTGAATGTTTCAAATTTTGTTGCCCTGTGTAATGTACACAGAAACACTCCACAGAAAAGGTTTGCAGTTGTTTTTAACAGGGCTAAATTGCTTAGTGTTTCTTAAAATACTGTAACTGGATTACTTCTGAATTTTTATTTTGCAGTGATAGGAGTATCTCTCAATGAGGTAGTTGGCTGAATAAATAAGATGTAATGGAAATTGCTTCCAAATTTAGACAGTATTTTAAGCTTTTAAAATTGCTTTTCCTGTGAATTCTTCTTACCATTTCTTCCTATCAACTGATGTATCCCTTGTGAGACCAGGATTATTGTTGGTTCCTGAGCATCTGAAGCAAAAATTCCTAGAAGCAGTAGTAGAAGATGGACTGTTTTTTCCCATTGCATTTTTCTTGCCTTTTCAGTCTAATTTCAGCATTCAAGACAAGTGCATACAAGTGTGGGCTTTTGCATCAATCCAAGCCTAATACTATTTTTTTGTGTGTGACAAAGGACTGATAGGAAGTGTCTGCACTTTGTGGTGTTTCTCACTGGTTTTCCATGAGACCCACTGAGCCTGTGGGCTTTCCAGTGGAGCCACTGAAGTCAAAGAGCCCAGCCCTTTCCATAGGAGTGTGTTTTATCATTTCTATGTCTCACTGCCCCTTCCTTCACAGATGAGTATTTCACTCCTCCAAGGTGTCCTGCTTTGTGCTCTCATAGTGATCTGCTGTTGTCTTCTCCCATTTGATTCTCATCAGCCACATTTTCATAGCACTAACATGAAATGCAGCCAACTAAAATGTGGGTCTGGTGATTCAGGGTTCCCATCTACTGGTGCCATATGATCTCATTCAATCCTAGCCTTTCCTGATTTCCCTCTTTCCTCCAGCAGCCCCTTGTGGTATCAGATCTCGTTTGATCTCTAAGTACAGTTTAGTTCTCTCTCCAGTTGGTGGGAACAGGTAAGAAGCTTTGCAGAAACTGAGTTGCTGTACCATAGTAGGGGAATTGTCCAGTTCCTGTATACAACTACAAAGAGTCCTCTATTTCCTTCCCTTCTTTCACTTCCTCACAGATCTGTGTGGTTAAAGGGAACTGAAAAATCATAAAGTAAGTTTTTGTGCCTTGAAAGTGTAGATAAGAGTTTAGACCTCAGCCTTTTCAAAGCATCCTGTGAGGGAGAGCTGCATGCAGTCATGAGTGCAGGAGAGAGTTAGGTGGTGTCTATTCGGTATAATATAAAAAGTGGATCTGAATTCCTGTTCTAAACAGGAAGTTGTCCCTGTTTTCACCCAGCTGACAAGCTGAATACTTCGTGTTTTGCTATTTTTATGCAGTTTAAAGTAAAAAGCTGATATTGGGGCTCAAACTTCAAGAGTGAAGTTGTTTGTGATTTGATGGTAGTCCTGATTCCCTGAATGGAAAAGAAATCACACAAGGTGGAGGCAATTTATTTATCCATAGGACTCAGAAAGACTTCAGAGGTTGTCCCATAGTAGGACTGATTCATATTGTTCTAGAAACCACCAGGAAATTTCAGATACTTAACATGTTTTAGAGAAAACTGTGCTGATTGAAACTACTCCTGACTTTGTCCTGTCCAAGGAGCCTAGATCCTGGTTTTGCTCGTGTCCCACTAGCATCTGAAGTTGGCATGCTGTGTAAGTGGAAAGATTTTAAAAACCTGTGAGTAATTGCTGCCTACATTCTGGGTGGTCCAAAGAGGATCTTGCAGCATTTACCTGAAGTGCAGTCTCATGGATAAAAGCTGGATTTTGTCAGCTGCTGAGAGGTGTTTGTGCGCTAAGCTTGGTTACACACCATCTCCAGTAATGCTGAATATGTGCATGAATATGGGCTTGGGTAATCGAGAACACTTGCTTTGTAATTAAGCTTTTTGGAAACATAGCTTTGCTTTGAATTATAAGGAGTTTTGAATAACTGGGGTTGTCCTAAAAATTTAAAATGTTCATCAGACTCTCCTGGAAGAGTGCTATCTGTCTCTGGTGCACAGAAAGGTGCGATTTCATTGGCAGTATTTTGCCCACCGACAAGCGAAACATACACAATGAGATTTTAATCACATGCATTTTTTTCCCTGGTACTTTTTCTCTCTTAAACCAGCATAAGCCTGCAGGATTCATGCTGGTCTGCAGCCGTGGGAGGCTACAGGTGGCACCTCTCTGCCAGTTGAACTGCAGAGCTATTGCAGTGACAGCTTTTCAGTAAAGTGACATATTTGCTTGTTAAAGCCAGTGTTGGAGCTTTCTGCGGCTTTCCCTCTGTTTCCAGCTTAATGTTCAGAATTTGACAGCTAGGGGAAAAAAATGTCTTGTGGGTGCATCATAATCTGTCTCAAATTGCTTCTAACAGATACTAAAATAAAAAGGAAAATGATACAGGCAGCGCTAGCCCATTCCACATGTGTTCTCACTTGGGGTCGCTGCTCCGAGTCGTTGCGATGTGCATAGTTCAGGTGTCTGCTGCAGTGCCCAAGTCCTAAATCACTCCGTGCTGTGCACAGCAAGCAGAGCAACTGGGGGCACTGCAAGTGCCAAAACCACCACTAGCTTAAAAGGACAGATAGATCTTCACACACGTGTGCATGCACAGCCTGTCAAAAACAAAGCCAGGTTTGCTCTGAGGAGCAGACAGAAACTTGTGTGAGGAGAGAGAGAATAGAGTTAAAATGGGAGAGAAAAATTCTTTATCCTCAACAGGGCTCCAACATATAATTATGTTGGTGTGATTTGATTGAGAAATGTTATTAACATTATAATGTGAAGCATTCCATCTTCAATAGCTTCAGGGGGACTGTAAGGCTCAGGGTGACTCCTGAGTTGGGATATCCTGTTTCCTTTTCCTTTTTAAATTCATGACACAAAGACCACTTCTAAGAACCTAGTATTTTTTTGATAGGATCATTTGCCCAGCTCTTTTAAGCCATCCTTGGGCATGGAGGATGGTTAGTAATAAAAAAAAAACAAAAAAAAAAAAACAAAAAAGTGTACTGTAATTGCACTCTCCTATTTTAACAGTCTTTATGTCCCCTAGTTTTTAAAGATTGATTTTAAACAGTAAATGTTTCTTTGTATTTGAAAATACTGCCATATATAGAGATTACATTTTTTAAAGTCTTTACATTGAAAATGAAGGTGACTCATTGGATTTTTGCTTGTAAGACAGGACAACATGCTGTCAGGTGCTCTCAAAACAGATCAGAAAGATGATCCTGGTGATAGGGAGCTTGAAACTAGTGCTTTTCTCATTTACCAACTTGACAAGCAAATGATTTCTCCACATCCAAGCAGGTGGAAAAGTTGAGGGTGGAGAAGAGGTGTTTTGTACATCCAAGATTTGCTGATGTTTTCCAAGTGTAGTGATTTCTGTCGGTGTCGTTCTTATTTGTGCAAGCGCAGGAGTGCAAGTCTTGGGGTCACTGCGTAATTCCAGTTGGAGCAATTTACCATTTACCTTGATAAACCTTTCCCTGCAGTTTCAGATTGGAAGCCATATACTTCCTCAATCACGCTCCCAAATTGTTGCCTGGTGTGGCTCTGTGCTATTAAAAGATGGCCATGTGTAACCCCAGTGGTGGGCGAGCGGGAGCCCAGCGCTGAGCGCTATTCCATGTCCTCTGTGGGAGGACTCAGAACAGTGTTTACATTCTGGCTCTGCTGCACTGTGCAGTGGGGAGGTGAGTGAGGTCTGAATCCCAGCTCTGTTGCCCTCCAAAGTTGTACGTGTTCCAACCCTGTGCATCTGTATGCATCCAGCTCTGTCATCCCGCTTCCCAGGCGCGCTCCTCCTCCAGCCCCAGTCAAGCAGCTCCTCTCCATCTGGAGCTGCTCTTGCCAGAGCTTGCCTAGGTACACATGGATGGTTTCCAGCCTGTCTGCCCGAGTGAGTCTCAAGAATAAACCCCGAATAGTGCAACTCCTGGTGTGACATGAGGAGGATTTCACTGCTGACTGGACTCAGGTTTTTGTAAGCACTTCAGTTTTTCGAAGTTCAGAGTTGACATCAAACTGCTTTTCAGGACCAGGAATATAAAAGCTTAACGTTGCTGCTGCCTTGGCCTAAATTCTCCCAGGTTAGTGAGACCTCCAGCACATTTCCAGCCAGAGCTGGATAGACACAATAGCTCTGTAGCTGAAATTTTTGGTGAATGATACAACCCTTGTGGTGATACAGAAGGTTATCTGCTCAATTTGGTATCACTGAGCATCTTTCTTACACATTTGCATCCTCCTTAAGCATAAACCTAACTAGATGCAGTTGACAATTTCCATATAATTAGGTGGGGAACCAGTACATACTATTATTTTTAAACATTTGTAAATATGCTGTTACTTGAAGAAATTTTAGGATTCTTTGTGCAATTTTAGTGCTTCTTTGTGCATTTAAATCCTAGAGAAAAAATACCTTAAATGCCCCATAAATAGGAAGTGCACACCTAAATATATATTTTTTACTGTATATGCTTCCTTCTTTGTGAACTGGTGTTTTATAGACATTTTAGGAAGGTAGGAAAAGGCACTGTAGCTTATAACTGTGTCAAATCCTACTTGTTTCACTTACAGCACTGCAAGAACCTGTAAATGGACAGTGTTTGTTTTTTTTTGTTTTTCATAGCTTGTACCTCTGTTCAAGCCACAAGTTACATCTGAAACAGATACAAGATACTTTGATGAAGAATTTACAGCACAGATGATAACAATCACTCCTCCTGACCAAGGTAAAGTTTTCCCAAATGTTTCTCACTGTGTCCTCCAGACCACTAGAAATAATTTGCTGTGATGTTACCAACTCTCTTCAGCTATGTGAAAAAGCATCAGTTTAAACTTGCTGGTTTTCCATATGTACTTGACCTAGAAGTTTGGTAAACTGTTGTGAAACTTTCCACATGTCTTTCCAGTTCGGGAAATTAAAAACCTGTCTTATAAGAGTGAAATTATTTGTACTGTTTTCTTTTCCAACTCTGCACATTCCCACTGGAAATTAATTCTGATAATGAGTTCTGCACATGTCCATATCCACACACACTGTGTATATGCAAGCAGTCAATTGAGCGTGGACTAATGTCCATATTCAATCAAAATGTACTTTATTTTCTTGGTAACTGAGCATGTTTGTTGCTGTCAAATATAAATTTCCAGAGATTCAGAACAGTGAATATGGATTTAAGCTATGCAGCTTCTACCAAGTTTTAATGGACATCCAAACAACTCTGTACATACATCAGTCAGGATCTGGTGTGATCCCCATTTACTGGGGGGAGATTTAAGACTTTCTCTTTCTTTGTCCTTTCAAGTTGTAGAAGAAAAAAGGCAACACTGAAATTTTCTGAAATAACTTTACCGTGCAATATCTTACTGTTTGTTTACTTAAAATCGAAAAGTTAGAAAATATTGTCTAATGTTGTTTTCCTCTTTCAGATGACAGCATGGATTGTGTAGATAACGAGAGAAGACCTCATTTTCCTCAGTTCTCCTACTCAGCCAGTGGAACCGCTTAATGTTTTGCCATTCAGAAACAAAACAGACTGCATTTTGGGGACCTTACTTCAATGGACACTAGAGAACTTTCTATATTATCTGAATTACAAACTGTGTTTGTATTACGATTTAGATGACTTTGTAGGAAGCCTCACAGATTCTGTATTTAAAACAATTCTTTGATGCATTTTTGAGAAGGAAAACGAATCCATTCTTTAAGTATTACGTCAAGGCTTTTATGCTGAATGACCATAGGTTTTTAAGAACATACACCAAAACTGTTTACTTTAGAAATAATTAAGGTATTCAACATATCAGCAACTCTGACCAGAAAATCCCCTTATTTTATTTATTTCATACAGTTCATTATCTAAATATAGAATCTGCACTCTGAACAATTAGATTTATATAGGAAGATATAAGACTTTAGTAGCTAGTGCAATAATATAAGCAACAAAGTGAACAAACTCTGGAGAGTCAAGGTTCAAACTCATTTTGGACAGCAGTGAAGCATCATCTAACTCCAGAAAACCAACTATAGGAACAGCATTAATGGCCTCAGTGAGGTAAATCAAAAAGCAAAAGTTATTTTTGTTATAACATCTGCTACAAGACATTACATATCAAACTGAATCCAGTGGGATTGCCACATCGTACAGATGAGTATTCCATTCTAGACAGTGCATTTAATTATTCCATTTGCATAGAGCTTAGGAATACTTCATAGGATTGGCTTCTCAGAACCTAGAAAATGCTTGATTTACCAATCTAATATGAAATGCAACAATGAAAAAAATCACCCACTTCCACCACTGTACAGAAATACCACACAGGTCTAAGTGAGAAATCATCTTAATGAGCGAATCAGCCAGACACAAGTACATTTTGGCACTGAAGTAATGACTTGTTGCCGCTTTTTTTTTTTTTATGAAAAGATATATGAATATATATAAACACTTAATGATTTTTTGCATCATGCCAGATCATTTCTTCTTTCTTGAGTGTGCATTAAAGGTATCAACCAACAGTTCATGGTGCCTTCTCACTCTTGAAGATTCACTTTAACAGTGTTTTCCCATGTAAAAAAAAAAATAGGTTGGAACTTCATACGTGTTTGAATAATAATGGTGTTCAAAAAGTGAACTTTTTTTTTGTTTTTCATTTTTAATCTTAGTGGAAAATTCCCCTCACCCTATTTTTGTTGTATCATGTTTCTTTGTAATTTTCATAAAAGCAGTCTTATTCTGTCTCTGCTGCGAATGAATTTATTCCATTGTAGGTTGCGTTCTTTAAATTGCGCTTTTTTTTGTTTTTTTTTCATTCTCTTGACTGTATAAAAAATGATGACATGTACTCCAGTTAACTAGCATTTAATTTTTTTATTTGAAAGGGAGTATGTTATGAAAACCCTCGCTTCTCCTTTCCATCAGAAACTGCTGTGCTTGCACAGAGAGCCCATCATCTTGACTTTTTTTTTTTTAACAACATTCAACTCTAGTATTTTTACTCATGATATGAAAATTTCCCTCCAAATACTTAAATAAAATTGCTTTAACGAGTTAGGTTCTTATTTCTTGTGGTAGGAACCTTCTGAATTTGTAGGGATGCAACAACTGCTCCAGTTTCTCGAGTTTGTGTGTATCTCTGAGGGATTCAGGCTGTTCTGTCCCTTCTCAGTTGTTTCATCTCTGTGCTGATCATTATGCAAAGATAATTTTGGAAAATGTTTGTTCAAAGAAATGCACCCTGTGCCAGAAAGTTTGTCTTGAGGTGAATGAGGACAGGCCCTGTTTTGCTGCCTTCCTGGTGCCAGTGAGAATGTGTTACTGAGGTCCTGATCTGCAAAGATGTTTCTGTTCCGTCACTCAGGCCACTGTACAGTCTCTAAAACTATGTTTCCTCTCTTGGCACTAACGTTAATCACAGGAGGTGGTTATAGGAGGCTGGAATGTCCATTTTCAAACAAGAGTACAGAGAACAGTACAAGAACATGCAATAACAACTGCAGTGTGCTTCAAACTCAGCACAGAAGCTGCAACTGTACTAAGCCATTAAATATCCAACACATGTTTTGGTTCAAGGAATAAGCTGTAATTCCTGGTGCAATTTACAGCATGTTTTATGCAAGAAGAGAAGGGGAAAGAAGGGATCTGTCTCTAGAGACTGGACAGCCTGTCTTATTCTGCTGGTCTGATCTTGTAACTGCTCTCCTTCCTTTGCTTCCAAGCCTTCACCCGAGTCTCCAGCCAGCCCAGGGACGAAGTCCAAGGAACTCTTCTGCAAGTCTACAAGTACTGACAAGTTCTGAACTAACACACTTCATGCATCCAAATATAGGCAACACGAGTGAGCAAAGGTTACTGTAATCTGCCCCAGGAAAATCTGGTCTTTCAAATGCAGGAGCAGATGTGGAACGGGTTGTTCTGCTGAGGATGATTATGTCTCAGAACAGTATTTTTCTGCCAGTTGTTGCTAATTGTTTTAGTTCCCTTATATAAAACATAACATAAAAAAACCAAGCTGCCAAAAATCTCTGTGAACCTTAGTATTGTTGGCAGCCAAGAACTGTGGGGGCCACACCTGAATGCCAGGTCTTCTGGATATTTTTCCTCATTTAGCCAGTGATTATTTAAAACACCTTACCTGTTGTCCATAGTTGAATGATTACAGGTGTATCAGTTGTCTGTCTGCAAACCTAAAATGTGTCCTTTTTGATTTAGCACAGAAAATCCTATCACAGAAACCTGTGACCTGAATGTCATTCACCTCAGGTTCCTTTTGTACCATATATGCAGAGACTTCTTAAATCTTGCACGTTTCTTTAACTCTTTGATTTGAAAACCCAAAACTTTTCGAACTTTCTTCACAGCCAAAACCTCCTCATTCTTCCTTCTGGCATTGAAAAATGTCATCTTGCTCTGGTGTTACGCATTGCAGCAAAGATGGTGCATCCCAGGTTCTGAACACTGGTAGTATACGTATGTTACAGCCCAGGAACTTGGTTGTAAACTCAGGTTGGGAGAAAAATAGGGAAGAAAAAACCCTTGGCAAGAGCAAGTGAGTAACTTGCAGTAAGTTCTGTGTATGCCTCTGAGTGCAGTCAGGAGTTGAGGTCAGCTGAGCAGTGTTTGAAACAGATGCACAGCCCTGTGTGCTGTTTGGGGTTAAGAGGCATGGGCAGAAGCCAGGTAATTCTGCAAATTCCGTTTTATATTCCCTTGTGTAACTAAAACATCCAGTACAATCCCATTAGGATATGGCAGGCTGTTCTCCCTCTAAACTGGGTGAAGATAACCGTGGTTTATAGCATTCTCAACTCTGTACAAACTGACCTCTCAGCCCCCCAGTAAAATAAGTTGCTTTTTCTTAATTTTTCTTTCTGCACCATCACCCCTCCAGCAGGTGAACTCCACCTGCTCTCCAGCTGCTGCACTGCTCTCATGCAGGCCTCAAGTACCTTGGCTGCTGTTTGAATTTGCTCCCAGTTTTCCACCTGAGAAATAAATTATGGTAGGTTTTGGAGTTTTGAGGGCAAAAACTTGCCTTGGTAGTTTGAATTGGATGATCTTTGCCTTAACTGGTGGTGAATTTTCTTGTCTGCTACTTTGGATCCTGTATGTGCATTGAAATGCTCAGTGCAAGAGCACTGTATTCTCATACGTGTGTTTGTGGGTAGCTTTAAATCTTTATCAGAGAAAATACCCTTTGTTTTTAGAGAGCACATACCAAAACAAGATTTTTATCTCCAGGAGCAGGATTTAGGATGGTGGTCCCAGATTAGAGGTCACGACCTACAATGGGAGTGCAAACTCCAAGGAGACAGTTGCAGAAGAAGAGCCCACACCCAGAAAGTGCCTGTGAGAATTGTATGGATCTTCTGCCTGAGAAATATTGGGGAAATATATTAGAAGGATTGATTTATTTCAATATATCTAGAAGAGCTTCAGAGGTAAAAACACATTTGGAGAAACAGGCGAGTGTAAAAGGATCTTGTTTCTTCAGTGTTGCAAATGAGTGTGTTTGTCTTCCACTTCCAGTGCAATTTTTTTAATAACAGGGAGGTTAATTGCCACGAGGAGTAAAATGCAAAGAACACACAGTGCCTATAGCAAACAGGAGCTTATTATCCCCACTGCAGCTGAGCGTGCAGACGTGTGGTAGCTGTCTGGTGGAGCATATGTTGCATTCTAATCAGGTGATGAGTAGTTGCTCTGTGTCTGAAACCATTTTAAACAAACCCATTTTGTTACAGTAGCTCCTGCTTGACCCTTTTTTTTTATTATTATTTTAATTTTTATAACTGCTGGGTCACCATCCTGATGTTGTGAGCGTGGTGGGTTCTTTTTTAAGGATCAAATCAAGGACTTCATCTGTAAAAACTTAACTTCCCTCTGTGGTTTTTCGGTGTGCTCGTAGCTCAGTTCTGTTCCTCCTTCACTGAAGTGCTGCTTCAGTTTTTTGCCTGTTAGTGCTCACTACCTGTTCTCTAGAGACAGGCTTTCTGAATTTCTTCCTGTGTTAGATGTAACCCTGGTCTAAGAAGCCACTTCTAGGAATTTTTCCACACTGCTTCTTCATGTCTGCTGTCAGATTACTTTAACTGCTTGTATGTTGCATCTTCATCAGGGCTTTGAGTTTGTTTCAAGCAGATAAATGGCAACATAGCAGTTGCTGTATTTCTGGATTCTGAAGGTCTCCCAAATTCTGCACATTGTTAAAATAATACATAATTTTCACCCCGCAGAAAATGGTATAACTATTTTGATACAAGAGTGAAAATTCTTCACAGAGAGGAGAGACAGACCTTACCCCAATTGTTGTGATCTTTAGTTATTTGTAAACTCTGCCACATCTATTTCTTTGCACTGTTGTGTCCTCACAGTACTGATGCTCTCAGCCAGAAAGCTGAGAAAACCTGTATCAGAACAAAAAATAGTGACTGTGATCTTAAGCAGAGTGCCTGGGAATTCATTGAAATTGGATTCAAGTGAGCATGAAATCCATGCTTAAACATACAGTTTTGGAGAAAGGCAAAATCAGTAATACTGTTCTTCCTTCATTGTGTTGAAGTACAGCAGTTGGAACAAATTGAACTCCTCTGGGGTTCAGTGTTCAAAAAAATGGGGTTCAAATCGAGGTCTTGCTGACCATGCTTGGAACAGGGGCATGGGGCTGGACCATCTCCAGAAATCCCTGCAAACCACAACTAGTCTGGGAGTCTCTTTAATGATTTAATCTCTTTAATGATTTGAGAGCATGTGCTTTAGTGAAGGAGGGTCTTTGTGGATTTTTTTCTGTCTTCTCTGGTCTAGATTTATACTTCCAGCCTGATACGACCTGCCTACTGTTTTCATACAATCTGTGTGACTTGACACCAGCCTTGCTTTGAAATGCTTCCAATAGTACAAATTCCCCATTTGTGTCATTTTCTTTGTTGTCACTGGCCCTGGTCATCCCAAGTTTGCTGCACTTACTGTTTTAAGCAAAGCGCATATCTTTTGTTAAATTCATCCACATTTTATTGCATTATAGTTTTGTAAGTAATTTCCTCAGGGATATGAAGAGTACATTGTATTCTGGCATATTGTCACTTACTGAACTGGAGGATGTCAGTGCATTCCTCTAAAGCAGGAACACCAGGCACTTGCCCTTACATTCCTTGAGATGAACCAGATGATCTTTAAGGTCCATTCCACCCCAAACCTTTCCATGATTCAATAGTTGTGTGGGTGAAGGCAGGCTGGATACTCTGGGCTTCCTTCTGGCATGGCAAGGGGAGAAAACCCTGAGTGATATTTACTCTTCTGGGAGAAGGATGATGTCTGCTCTGCCTTAGGACTTGCACTCTGACAAGATCCCTGGGCTGTTTTTGGGAGGCTGCAGTAACACCAGCACCACCAGGCACTTCCATCTCTGCTTGGTGTTGGTGGTCACAGCTTTTCCTTTCCACAGTGCCACGCCTGAAACAAGTTCCTGTACTGTCCTTTTCACCTGTCTGATGCAGGTTGCTCAGAAATTGTTCCTCATGCAGGCAGGAGCTGCCAGCTCCCCAAAGGTGGCTGACACCTGGAGCTGCACAGCTGCACCCTGTGGATTGGCATATGCTTCCAGTTTGCCAGCTGCTGCAGAAAATGCCAGTTTGACTTGGTTCTCCTGATGGAAGTGAATCCAGCAGCTCAGCACATGTCACCAGGCCTCAGTCAGGAGCCCTGGCTTGGCTGTGAGGGCAAGGGGTGCTTTAGAGGCTCCTTACCCTGAAACTGGCTTTTCATTTTAATTCAATGAGGTGCAGCTCTGACTTAGGAGAACAACACCAACACCTTCTCCCACACACAGGCCTGGAGACGATACAGCATTTCAATGACTTTTTTTTTTTAATAGCTAATGGACTTTTCTCACACATTTGATAAATTGCTCCAGTGGCTTTTAAAGAGTTTATGGATGTGCAGAAAGATCAAAATATGAGCCCTTCATTGAACTTCTATAATGAAATTGGAATTATACTATTAAGATGGTTGCAGCATATAGTAAGTTTTCCATATGGTATGTTTAGCTGCTGCAATTGTTCCTTATTCTGATATTATTGGGAGAAATGAAACTAAACAGGAAGACAGGAATACCTCCAATAATGAGTATAAAATGAAGCTTGGTGAAAACAAAGTGGAGAGAACAGGGTCACTTGGAGCAACTGCAGAGTGGAAAGTTGCAGGGAAGGGAAGTGGAAGAAAGCAGAACAAAATGTACTTATTTACACAGGTGAGGTCATAAATTTAATGTGTAACTAAGATAAGGGGATTAAACGTAGTATTTCCCTTTACTTGTTTGTAAAACTTGTAATCATGTTACCTTTCCAAAGTTTTACTTTCTGTGCTGATTTGTTTGGCATGAAGGAAGTAGAGATCAAAGGTTGCTGCTTAGTATTTAAAATGATTATTATTTTTTTTAAAATTCCAGTAAGCAGCTCACTGAGTTGCAATGAGGGTGATGCTTCCTGGACTGTCCAGTGGTTCTTCAGGTAATTTTGAGAAACTTGTCACACCCGTGCCTTGTTTGAGGTAGGAGAGGCATCCCAGCAATGCAGGAAAGCACCAATATTGACTGGTGAAGTCAGTGTGTGACACAGGGTTGTCTGGGGTTCCTCTGCAAAACAATCACATCACCTTTCTTTTCAGGTCACTGATAGTAACTCGG
The DNA here is from genome assembly GCF_001715985.3 of Manacus vitellinus. Classification (NCBI taxonomy): domain Eukaryota; kingdom Metazoa; phylum Chordata; class Aves; order Passeriformes; family Pipridae; genus Manacus; species Manacus vitellinus. The sequence continues at coordinate 34,926,146 of NW_021940750.1, read as the reverse complement.
GTTTTATCAGCAGTCTCTCAATAATGAGAGAACACAGGTGCGTGTTACAAGAAAGAAAAAGTCAACAAGGACACTTCTCAAAGAGGAAGAAAACCCTCGATATAAATACTTCTGTTTTCCTAACAGGTTCAGCTGAAATCTTCTCAGTGCTGAGCTGCACATGTCTGAGCAGCATCTGATCCGGGTGCACAGGCTGGTGGAGCCCCGAGCACTCGAGGGCTGCTGGAGAGGAAGGCTGTAGCAGCACAAAGAAGCTTCCAACTCCCCATCTGGAAAAAGCCCCCACAGGAGCACAGGCAATGGTAATGCCATCTGTCTTCTGCTGAGCAGATCTCCTCTCCTGGGAGCAGGAAAAAAGCTGGCACATGGAGGTGGGCTTTCACTTCCCTGCTGCACGGAGGTTGGATGCAGATTGCTGGGTGGTACCTGCAGAGACCAGGCTGCACTATTGCTGCACTTCCCCTGCCCTTTTTTTCAGTCAGTTTTGTCAGAATTCCAATTCTCTTTATTTGTTTTTTGCCTTATGACATCGTCCTTCTTCCCCGTCTCTTCCCAGCAGACAAGAAACAGTGGATCCCTTCCTCCTCTTTTCCCTTGCTTTCATTTTTTTTGTACCTTAGCCTGTTTCTTATCTTCTGCAGTCCCTTCTAGAGGGTGTGTTATCAACTGACAGAATATGTCTTTAAATAAGTATCTTTCTCCTTCTGGATGCTCCTTGGGTCACTGTGGAGACTTCATCTGACCCAAATCCATAGGAGCACTTTACATTGTCTATACAGACCCATGTCCTCAAGTTTCATGTGGACTCTTGTCTGGTATATTTTGGCATGAAATACTGGCCTAACCAAAGAAAAGAGCAAGTCTCCATTGAATTTTAAAGTGATTTCCTATTCCTACTGATATTTTTAATATCAATCCTGCTGCAGGTAAGAGGAGGAGGTAACGGCCCAGTGCCTTTTATCGCACACTCTTACTCCTTTTGTAGATTTAGGAAAAAAAAATCTGGTCATCCCTTACTGTCTGGCAGACATTTCTGTTCTAAGGCATCCCTAAATTTGTGTGGATTTCCAGCTGATAAATGTAAAAAACCCAGGGAAAACAAAACAGAACTTTGTCTGCCCATTATCTGGCTTATCTTTACGTTGTGGTGTGAACTATCAAGTTTAACCTATCTAGAGTTCTTTAGAAACATAAAGTACCTGATAAGACATTAACCGAAAATTGCTGATGGAAAACATTTACATATTCTCTTTAGAACTCTTATAAACTTTTAAGAGCTCTTTAAAACATGGGAAACTAGCACCAACCTTCTTCAGCATCCTCAAGTTCACTGCATCAGTCTGAAGCCTGAGCATCCTGAGATCAATTTATCCACTTTTCTAGTGGTGTGAAAGGCTTGCAGTCCAACTCAACACTATTGATTAAACTCTTGGAATCATCTCTTTTCCCATCCTACTGCAGAACTACCAAGGCTTCCCTTCTCTGGCAGCCAGCCTTCATTATCCCCTGGGTACCCACTGATCTCATTTTCTAAGAGAAACTGAGGGGGAATTCCTGCCAGGCAGCTCTGTGGAAGTTGCCCAAGAAGTTTTAACACCCTATTCCTGGATGATACTGTCCATCCTATAGTTACCCTGCTTGGCTCCAGCTAGTCTGCAGATGCAGCTTCAAAATAAAATCAAGACACTGTAATCTCCATATTGCTCCCTCCCCCCCTTATTTGGACAACTAAGTGAAATACAAACATATGGACTCCATAAATTCTTTGTCAATGGCCTCGTGTTAAATACTCAGCCAAAGCAATGGTTATCATTAAAAAAATAATGACACCACTAGAGCATAACACAAATCCTCAGCTGTGTAGCCCAGTTTGCCCACTGACACCAGGCTGATCCTGGTCTCTGGACACTGGTCCTTTGGGCTTGGTGTTGGTGCACTCACCTAACTGCTATGAAACCCACAGGGAATCCCCACAGTCCTCTTGCAAACCTTAAAGAAGTGCTCTTACAGCTTCCTAAACTCTGAATGAAATGATGTTCTGTAGCATTTGTGAAAGTGCAGTATGTGAACACGTGGACAGGCTGCCCAGGGAATGGTGGAGTCACTCACCATCCCTGGAGGTGTTTAAAAGCTGTGTGGCACTCAGGGATGTGGTTTAGTGGTGGGCTTGGCAGTGCTGGGTTAAAAATTGGACTCGATGGTCTTAGAGGTCTTTTCCAACCTAAATTATTCTGTGGTTCTATGACAGCAAATCTTGCAATAAACACTGATCATAATCAAGAATGCATCCACAGCTAGGCAAACCAGACTAAAACAACTGAAATAAAATACTGCTGGAGACTGGTTTAAATATAGACTGAGTCAAAAGCACGTGAAGAGCACTCTACTGCTGGAGCAAACTGTCTCTCAGTGATATGAAATGCCATAGGGAATGTGTCAGAATAGTTTGCTATAACAAATAAACACACACACACCCCGGCCCACTGAATTTCTTTTGTAATTGTAAATTCTTACGTGCAATCCAGGGTAGTCCCAAAACTTTCTGAACAGCAATGAAACTTTAGAGCATGTTACATTAAAATGTGTATCAAAATAATCATCTGAAATTTATGTCACACCTTCCAAGGAGCTTGGTTCATCGCACTTTTGCTTGTGTGACATCTGACCAGATTGTCAAAACCCATTCTTACAGGGTGCTGCAGGGTACTATAACTTAAGTGATTCATGCATGCAGCTGTTAGAACTGCTTGTTGGGTTGTGAAAAAGCTCGTGGTGCCAAGTGCTGATCTAGGAGAACTCGGATCTCCATCAGCCGTCTTGGCTCCGAGTTGTCACCGAACAACAGATGGTAGCTGGAGTTAAGCAAACTAAGAAAATATTCTAAGTTAAAGGCCTCACAAGAACTGAAATTCTCGAGAAGATACAGAGAACAAGTGTTGAGGTTTGAACTAGTTTTCATGTCCAAGTGATGTATGCCACTAAACTTTAAAGGGCACTCTCATTTCTGACAGCGCTCGTTATTAGGGAAGTTTTCATTTAACTTGGGGAGAAGAGACCATGTGTGGAATTAATATTAGACAATTCAGGTACAGCTTGAAGCCACGACTCCTGCCTGTTAAGCTGTACTTGCCACAATGCCTGGCACTAAGGAAAAGATGAAAGAACCCCAAACCATGTTGTTTTGCAGTAGGTTACAAGGAGCAGCAGCAGAGAAAGGGCAGCATCATGAACACTGATGATCTCTTCAGCAGAGCAAGGACAGCTCTGCACTTCACCAATGGAAAACTTAGTGCTGAGGTGAACAGAAGTGCACAGGCTCTCACGGTATCCTTATCAGTGACATCAGCACAGTAGGGACAAATTCAATGCAAGATGTAAGAAAGACAGTTATAGCAATGATCCCAAATACAAACAGGTGGGTATAGGAGCAAACAAAAGTGGAAGTCTTGTACCAGTGAAAAAGAAAAGTCCCTCTAACTTGATGTACAATAGCTCCTAGTTCTTAGTCTCACCAAGACAGTGTGCTCCAATATTGGATAGGTCAGGAATAAAAGGTATTTTCAGGACTTACAGATGCTTGTGCTCAGCTGTGCTGATCCAAAGTCACAGGAATGAAGCAGTTTTCTATAATACTTCTTTACTTCATGCCCTGGCTAAATAAGAAAGCTCCTGCACTCCTGTGACCCATCTAAATACACAAATATCTTCAAATCAGCTCTGTGAGCAACAATACTGCGACGATACCCAGCTGAGACCAAGTGCTCTCACTTTCAGAGAAGTGAGGACTTCCAGAACAACCTGGAGTTAAACCATTCAGGTATGAAAGAAGTATTCGAGCTGGCTTTCTTCTTTTGACATTTTTGGGAGGAGACTGTGAAAATTTGCACATTGACTATATATATTTCAGCCTTACATTTTACTATATGTTAATTCCTTATCCTGGTCATCCAGACTGACCACAGTCCCAGGTTTCTAAGTTTGTTCTTACTGGGTTTAAAAATACTTTAAAATCTATTCTGGGGCAGCAAATAATCTTGCTATCATGGAAAAAGAAATCAGAACAATCAGATTACTCATTTGGGGAGGTATTACTCAGTGCAAGAAAGCGTGGGAGAATGAAGCTCCCAAAACGAAACTCGATGGGATGAGATATATAAAAGTGCATTAAATTCTGTATGTAAACTATTTGGTTGAAAATTGAATCATTTCTTTAGGCTCAGGAATCAATATTCTGCAGAGTGCTGCACTCTACAGCACATCCCACCAAAACACTTAATGATATGAGTAAGTTTTATCATATCAGTAGTTCTAGCAGAGTAAACAGGATGTAAGAGTGGACATACTCAGACCACATAGCCTTTTACTAGTTCCTCATTTCTGACAGCAGCAATCAATGCTTAGGAGAACAGAAGAAGAATGCAGCTGATCTAGGAGTGTTGAAGGGTTTCAACAGTACTATAAATTGTTAAGTGTATCCAAATGCACCCCACATGAATACACAGCCTTGCAGCACCCAAAAAATCATAAAATACTTGTGCTTTTGATGGACTCTGAAGGCCACAGAAGTGACCCATCTGTGAACTGGAAGTCACCAGGCTTCTTGTTCATTAGTGTTGTCTCTCTGCCCTGGAGGGTCACTGGAGCACCAGTTCCTGTGACAGCCCCCAAGCAATGCTAATTTGCTGCTGGTTGACTTTGCCCTGCCTGTCACAGCCCTTTGTATCTGACAGTCCAGCATTGCTTGTACCCACCTTACAGTTCACCTGCTCAAACCCCACCTCTCCAACAGAGCTCCCAAACAGTGCTTTGGGGACTGTGCTGAAAGCCTTGCTAATGTCAAGGTGAATTACACCAATTTCTCTCCTCTCATCCAGTGCTGCTCATCTCATCAGCAAAGCCAGTTACCTTGGCCCTTGATAAATCTGTGTGACGGTTCCCAATTATTTTCTTGCCCCTCATGTGCCTGAATGTAGAGCTGGGCACAGCTTTTGTGAGGATTCACACTATAATCTTCCTGTGGACTGAGGTCAAACTGACTAGTCCGTAATTCCTGAAATTGCTCTGCTCAAAGAATGGCACAACCCTCACCTTTTCTCCACCACCAGGACCATCCCCCAGGTGCCACTGCCATTCAGTGCCCCACTGTACATTTCCAAGTCCAGATTTACAGCCCTGCTCTTGGCAGGACTCTTTCACAGCTTTATAAGAAGCAACTTGAGTGGGATATGTTCATTTAATGCAACCAAGTGTGGAATGGGGGTATTTGGGTTTCTTTTTTTGAGGGGGGTGTTTTAAGAAGAGTGACATAACTTACATGTTGTCTGGCATATAAACACCCTTGTTTGCTATACTGATACCTTAAAATTAAAAGAAAAAACAATGTGATCAATTTATGCTTTTGCATATGATTTACATTTTACTTTCGTCTTTGCAGGCAGCAAAATGGTCCTTTTTGAATTTCACTCTGTATTTTATGAATGGTACAAAGTATTTTTGATTAAAAAAAAAAATCTGTTTTGAAAACATCTGTTTTCGACCTACAGATTTTTGAGGGGAATATTCTAAAACACACTTCCTCCCCAGACTAGCAGTCCAATTTTAACAGTATCAATCACGCTGTGAGGACTCGAGAAAAACCCCAAGAACTTGGGTAACCAGCGACACAAAACCAACATCGCGCTGCCACCCTGTGGCTTTAAGATGAAACTTCTGCTACAGAGGTCGGGTGAGTGGTTATGTTTTACCTTAAGCCCCTAATCAAAGTACAAGACAAGAAAGTACTTCTGGACAAGAAGCCGCTGGCAGCTTTCAGAACTTCAGTGCAAATTTAGGAGCAATTGTATGTAAAACAGATCAAGGTAGTACCTGGTGGTACCATGGGGATTCTGACATTGCTGTGCAGGTTATTAAGTGGACATCTGTCCCTACAACCTACAACTGTCTTTGTCAGGGAAAGAAGAAACAGAAAAACATTTGTATCTTACAGAAAAAGTGAGAAGGGGACCATTTGCTGTTATCTAACCAAACTATTACACTTGAGTCAAACAAGGCAAGAAAGTACAATTCAATAAATCCTAAAATTTGAAGTAAATCCTGCAATCACAAAGTGTTTAAGCAATAATAACCTCTGCAAGAGATAAGTAACATAACATCTAGAGCTAAGTTTTAATGCAAATTACAACTATGAGAACTAAAAACTTGCAATAAAAGTGTAAGCTAGAATAATTTGATTCCAGCTGAGGCTTTTTATTCCAGCTTTTTTCCCAGAAGAAAACAAACAACGAAATAACAAAAGCCCAGAATACACAACACTAGCAAATATTAAAACTTGTATTACAATGGCAGCAGTTCAAAATGCAATTAACTGTAAAAAGTACGATATTTCAATATCTGTCAAAATAAAGTGTCTCTAGAAAAGAAAAAGAATTACTGTGTTAACCGTTAAAATATACAATATATAGTGTCTGATCACTTTCACTCTATTGCAATTTTAATAATATAAAACAGAAAGTAATTTACAATAACTATCTTCCAATTTTCTATTCACAAGAAGTGTTTGTTATTAAATGACATAGCTCCCATTTATTTTTTAAAGAAGCATTAACATCTTCTGAAGCCTCTCGGCTACTTTTAATAGGTTAACCAATCTGCTTCACTAAAAACAATGTTCAAAGTTTTGCTACCTTCCTCCTTTTAGTAATGAGAGCGGATGAAAGAGCACAAGGTAAATCAATATTGGGGTATGTGTGGGTACACGAGGCTTTCTCAGCCTCCCCTGTCCTCCTGTAAAAGCCTACTGAGAGAAGGATGCTCTCTGGGAAGAGCCTCCCACCATCCCTCTCATTTCCCGTTTGCCAAGCTGGCACACCCAAGATTATGCTGCAGAGTTTGGCTCTACAATCTTTGTGCTGCTGTGGCAGTTTTGTTTTGCACATCAGCTGAGTGCTGCTCTTGGGTGGGTCGAGGTTTTCCTCCCTCTGCTTGGACAACCCCACACATTCCTGCAATGGCTTGGGATCTAAGCTCTGTCTGACAGTCGATGGCAAACCACCACATGGAGCAGAGGACAAGCTTGACTTACACAGAGTGAACTGTGGAGATAAACTGCCACACTAAACTTAATGGTGCTCAGCACTGTTGGAATCTAGACAGAAGGGAAAGGCAACACTAACAGCTTATAATTGCAGAATCCGCCGTGATGAAACAATATTACAACTAACCAAAAATTACAAAGGAGCAGCACATATAAGCAGTTCCACAGCAGAGGTGGGAATTCAATAACAGTTACATTTTGCTAGGATTCAATCTTTTAATCCACTTTGGTCCTGTCAAAACCCAAAGCCATCATCGTGTAGGGAGCATGGTGAGAGAGAAATATGTATTCCTTGTACAGTGTTGGCATTTGCTGTTTTCTAACCCATCCAGCCAAAGGCCAGTTGTGTGCTGGCCAAACCAACACAGATGACACTGTTTCCATTTCTACTTCTTGGTTGCACCTCTTCAAGGAAAGATTCAGAAGATTTAAACCATTTGTAGATTGCTGACTCACAGCTGATGGCAGCAAATACAGCACAGAGGCAAAGCATGAATGTCTTACCCATATTGATAAAGAAAAAAAAGACATTGTCTTGCACTCACACCCACGAAACTTGGTTTGTGCCCTGCCCTGAGACAACAAAGAGCTTCATCTAGTTATCACCTGCTCAGAAATAATTAAATAAAAAAAAAAGGCCATGAATTGGTTAAAAGTCAGGGTCTGAATGGGTAGGACATCAAAACAAAAGGAGGGGGTGAGGCTGAGATGCTGGCTGTACTAAACAGAAGACACACCGATCACAGAATGGCACTGGTTAGATCTGTGAGCTAAGATTTATTTATTTTTATTTTTCATGTTTTCTGGATCATCTGTGGAATGGTTCACTTTCCTCTGGGAAAGCAAACCTGAGCTGCAAAACATATGGGAATTGCCACGTGAACAGGACAAGTGCTATTGAAGGAGACAATTCAAGTGTATTTGTTCTTTTCACTGAGCTTCTTTATATGTTGTGGGTTTGTTCTAATGTAAGGTGTAGATGCTGGAGACTACTGAAGTCACCACCTTAGATAGTCCTTAAATATCTGGCATCTCTGAAACCACACATTTCTAGAATTTACTCACTTATTAGGCTTAAAAGAAATTGTTTTATCCTGATCAGATCAGTTGACTTCCTTTTAGACATAAAACTGTGCTCTTTGAGACATATGTCACCAGTGATGATATACAGGCCTCAGAAGTTTCTCACCCATCTGTAATATCATTACTGCAGGATATTTTCACCCACCAATATGCTGGCTCCTCAGGGGATTTCCTTCCCTTGGAACAGCAGGCAAACTTTGATTTTTGACACTTTGCACTCAGTATGAGGGGAAGAACATATGATAATAACAAAAAAGCACAGTATTACACCCAATTTCCTGCTAAATTACTAAAGCAATTTCTCTTGCTCTCTTATGCAGTCCTATCAGTACCCAATGTGGCAACAGGCTGATGTTGTGAGTAAGAATTAATTAGCCTAAGAGAAAAATCTTTGAACCTCCCACCCAAAGATTTTTCCATTCACACAGGTTTCTTTTTTAGTGTAGGCAATATAAAGATTTACAAACAGTCCCCAGCCTTACCTCCCATTGTTTATCTGAGACCTACAGGACTAGAGCAGGAACTTTCCTGAATAATATTTGAGTTTTCTGTAGACAAGGGCAGTTTTCACACCTTCTGAAGGCAGAGAAGCAAGTGAGTGGTAACCACTAAAACCCATTTCTCATTTGAACGATGCACCACCCCTGTGCAAGAGCTGACCACACTGTTCTGTGCTCCTCCCAGCCTCAAAGCTTCTTCCAGCCCTCCTGCTTCTTTCTTCTCTCAGCTCTTCCCGCAGCACTGGGTATCTGCCTGAATGCACAACCATCTTTCAAGCAGCTAGAGGATAACAAATAAGAACATTAAGCCATGAAATCCATGTCATTGTTTACAGGGGACAGCTTTCTACGAAATACAGCAGTGACTAAATGAGCCAAAAACCCATATCTATCAACTACTTTGAAACACGAATCATCTGTAAACAACATGTCTCATCTCTCCCTGAGCCTGGAAGCAAAACAGTATTTTCAGTCTCTCACCCTCAGGAGAGAATGAGAAAAGGCAGACATATTTAAAGGTTTCAGTTTGAAAAATATGCTTGACTGAAAAACACTTTTGTTCACTGCTTAAATCTTCAAATGAAATAAAACCAAGTTTTAAAACTCTTCCCTAAAACTAACATCTAAATGCAGTAAGCCACAGATCCTTCCCATTCATAAAGCTCAGCTTTGTAGTTTGAAATGATTGCCACAGGAGCAACATTCTGGAAACTGCACCAAGGATCTGCCACCATCCTGACTTCATCTGTTATGGCTTTGAAAAGACAGATACTGCTGTGGAACTGCTGCACACTCCAACTAATTCTGTCACTACTAGCTCTCCTGCCTCAGCCTTTTTTTTTTTTGTTATGGGGATGAAGACAAGATACATTTTACAGTTGCTCAAAATCCAGACTGGAGTAAGAACTAGTAAACTCCTCCACTTCAACTGGCACCAAAGCCTGCAGAACAGGGAAAGTAACCAGATCCATCAGCCAGTCTAGGGGGACACAGATGGTTGACCCAGTAGTGAAGGGACATCCCCCAGGATACCCTAAAGCCACAAATGCTTTTAAAGTGTCTCCGTGTAGTTACACCAAGTGCTACAAGGGCTAGAAAGGATGTCATCTTGCACCTCACTGTGGCAGATACATCCAAAGCCACGTGATGTGCAGCTAAGAAGTGCAGCTATTCAGCAACAGCCACACCCACGCTTTGCTAAAGCATTTACTGTCCTTTGGGCAGCTGCAGTATTCTGACAGGTAAATACCCAGAATGCTTTCAACAGACTGTCAAATAAAGGGTCCCCGTGAGGGAGAAGTCTCTTCAAACAGAAAGGAGAGGATCAGGTAAAAAAAAGGTTACTCCACCCAAAACATACTAATCACAGTTGAGAAGATTGGGAATCATGAGTGGGTGACTTTGCTTTGGGAGTTCCAGGCAAAGAATTCGAGAAACAGACCATTAGCTGTGAGTGTCAGGAGAATTTCTTTTTTTCTGTCAAATCTATTCCTTTTATCCTACAGTCCTGAATCAGCCACTTAAGTCAGCATTTTCCTGAGGTAAAGACCACTGTAGTTTTGTCTTATGTATAGTTGGTGTGTAAGATGAAAAGCATTTTTTTAAGAAACATAGCAAAACCAGTAAAAGAAAACTACTTTGAGAGGCTATCCAGTAGTACTTCACTCCTACAGCACAAACAATACCAAGCAAACTGGTCTCTGCAGTGATGTGAAAGGAAAACAAGGAATGAGCTGGTTTATGGAAAGGTACACTTGAGTGTTGACCATTTCTCAGACCACTTCCTGAGCTATTTTTGAGTGGGTATTCAGGACAATATGAAGTTTATAGTGTAGATCAACTCACAAGCAAGCTGCTTTCCAGTAAAGGCCTTACAAGGAGGGTACTGGAAAATTAACTATTGAGAAAAGCTTTCCTGCTCCAAGCCTGGTATACTATTGCTTTTTCTATCAAAGTTACCATAGAAAGATTAAAACTATTCAAGCTGTCAGTAATCACAGTGTTTGTGATAGCTTAAAAAAATAATTAACCAGAAATCAGCAAATTCTCTATTTGGAAAAACCTTCAGGCCTGGTTGATTTTCCTAGTTAGCTCACAAAAAAAATGTTGTGTCCAGAATGGATTCACTCTCACGTGAAAACACAGAAGGAGCAAATTATTTCTATTCTGATCTCACAAAAGTGTGTCCTAACATGAGCAACATATGGAGAGAATATTCTGAATTCTGTATCACATCAGGAACACCAGGCATACCACAACTAGGGAAAAGGAGAAAGCCAACTCAAAATAATCTAGAAAGCTTTAAAATATACATGTTTATTTAGCTGCAATATTTAAAAGTACAATATAAAATATAAAACATAGAAATTCCATAACTAATTCACATGCTAAAAGGATTAATTGACCAGCTGTAAGGAGAAGACTTCATGAAATTCATGGACATTTTAGCCACAAGGGTTATTTCATCAAGTTTCAGACTTGAAATATTGAACAACCGTTGCAGAGAACTTGCTCTCCCACATCAGCATAACTAGGGGAAAAAAAAAAAAAGAAAACCAGAAGAAACAAAGTCAGTGTGTCAACTGTTTCTGGAACATAGCAATAAATGCCATTCTATTCTATTATCAACTGTAACCACGGGACTCCCACACAGCACATTCAGTATTTCTTTATATCACAGAAATGTTAACAACGAGGGCAAAAACTTAGGATTATTCCTTGGGAGTGCATTCATTCACCATTGGCCAACACACTACATTGCTGGTGGGAAAGCAAGGGGAATTTTTGCCTCCTACAGCACTTAAATAAGAAGCTAAACTAGACTTGCACTCATAATACTGCTTCATACAGGCATTTTGGTTGGCATGTTTCAGACAGTTTTACTGCTGCTGAAGTTTAAAAAGAGTTTAAGTCCTTTACGTGGATGAGCTAGATATCTGTTGGGTCCAATTTTTAGGGCATATATAATTAAAATAAGCTTAGAAACTTGAAAGGCACTTACTCAATAGTGGAGCACAAAGAGCAGGCAACCCTGTTGCAGCAGCTGCAGAGCCTGCTGCAGCTCTGGCAAACAAACCGGTCACACTGCGTACACACCTCCTTGACATCAGTGGTTCTTACACACGATGAGCAGGCTCTGGAAGCTCCCACGGGTGGAACTGCTTGGAAAAGATACGATTAAGAAGTGACCGTACTTTAAGAGCACGACAGAGAAAGCACCTGGAAGTCCCAAGAGCTGCGGAGCCTCCGCTCACAGCTACAGGTGGCAGCACTTCGCAGAACACACGGGCAGGCACCGCCACAGCGAGCGCTGCTTGGGACTTTCTTGGTTCTTTCTCTGCTCAGTGGCAAGCCACTAAAGGATTCTAGCGCAGACCATACATGTGACAGCTCGCAAATCTGTCAGCGAAGCTCAAATCTAACAATTCCTTTGAGGAAAATCAATAAAGAAGAACTATGCAGTCTATAACCACTCATCGCAGTCTACAGCCTCCTGGCGAGAGGAGCATGGAGCTGTGTCAGGGGAGGTTTAGGTTCGATACTGGGGAAAGGTTCTTCACCCAGAGGGTGGTCGGGCACTGGAATAGGCTCCCCAAGGAAGTGGTCACAGCACCAAGCCTGACAGAGTTCAAGAAGCGTTTGGACACCGCTCTCAGGCACGTGGTGTGATTCTTGGGGCTGTCCTGTGCAGGGCAGGAACTAAACTTCATTGATCCTCGTGGGTCCCTCCCAGCTCAGTATATTCAGCGGTTCTGTGACCTCCCCCGGGCCCAGCGGGCACCTACCCCTCTCCGCGGGCCGCCGCAGCAGTTTCCCGTCGTGGCCGATGAGGAGCTGCCCGTTCCAGCGGGGACCCCCTCCCTGCGCATCCCCGGGCGGCTCCGGCTCCGGCGGGCGGGCGGCGGCGGGACCGGCGCCTTCCATGTACGCCTGGGCCCCCCTGAAGAGCAGCCGCCGGGTCCTCTCTGCCAGCGGGAGAGGAGGAGAGCAGAGTCAGGGTCGGCCTCCCCATCGCATCCCTCCGGCGCTCCCCGCATCCCGCCCCCCGGCTCACCGACACCTCCCGCCGATACTCCTCGCCCCGCACGCCGCGGCTCAGCTCCGCAGCCCCACGCGGGTCTTCAGCTGGAGCGGGGCCGCCCTCCCCGAAGGGGCAGGAGCGTTTCGGCATGGCCCGACCGGCCCCCGGCCCCGGCGCCGCCCCGCCGCGTCACCGCCGCGCCGGGCCCGGGCCGAACATCCCCGACGGGCACTTCGGGAGCCGCGGTAACCGCTCCGTTCTTCCCGCAGGAAAGGGAAAGGCTTCGTCCTTGTGATGTCGCTTCCCGCCCGTCCGAGCGCCCGGCTGCCCGCCCGGGTTGGCAGAGCGCCCGCCCGGCCCGCCCGCCGCCACCGGCCGCCCCGCAGGCGGTCACCTCCCTGCGCCCGCACCGGGGGGACCCGGCGGGGAAGGGCGAAACCAGCTTTGGGACTCGGGTTTGCCCGTAAACACAGACTTACAGAATCACGGGATAGTCTGAGTTGGAAAGGATCCACTAGAATGATCCGGTCCAACCCTTGAGCTCTGCGCAGGACACCCCAAGAATCAAACCATGTGTCTGAGAGCGTTGTCCAAATGCTGTTTGAACTCTGTCGGGCTTGGTGCTTTGATCGCTGTCCTGGGGAGCCTGTTCCAGCGCCCAATCACCGTCTGGGTGAAGAGCCTTTTCCTAACGTCCAACCTAAACTTCTCCTGACACAACTTCAGGCCATTCCTTCGGGTCCTGTCACCGGTCACGACAGAGAAGAGATCCGTGCCTGCTCCTGCTCTTCCCCTAACTAGGAAGTTGTAACTGCAATGAGGTCTCCTCATAGTCTCCTCCAGGCTGAACAGACCAAGTGACCTCAGCTGCTCCTCACACATCTTCCCCTCAAGGCCCTTCACGATCTTCTTGCCCTTTGGACACTCTCTGATAGCTTAATGTCTTTCTTATATTTGTGGTACCCAGAACTGCCACAATATTCAAGTTGAGGCTGCCCCACTGCAGAGCAGAGCAGGACAATCCCCTTCCTCACCCAGCTGGTGATGCTTTGCCTGATGCCCCCCAGGACAGGGTTGGCCCTCCTGGCTGCCAGGGCACTGCTGACTCATATTCAACTTGCCATCGACCAGGACTCCCCCAGGTCCCTTTCCTCATCTATCCGTACATCCAGGGTTGCCGTGTCCCAGGTGCAGAATCCAGCATCTATCCTTGTTAAACTTCACACGTTTGGTGATTGCCCAGTCCTCTAATTCCTCGAGGTCTCTCTGCAAGGCCTCTCTGCCCTCCAGGAACTCTACAGCTCCTCCCAATTTTGTATCATCTGCAAACTTACTTAGTATCTCTTTAAGTCCTGTGTCCAAATCGTTAATGAACCTCGTTGCCCGTCAGTGCTTTTTGCCTCGCCTTCCCTCTGCAGGTTATGCTCTGCTCACCGAGCTCTTCCTGCAACCTCAACCCCTGCTGTGGAACTAAAAAAAATGTGCAAAAGCACAAGAATTCACTTAAAAAAAAAATTACTGAGGAGGCTGGAGCCCCCCTGTCTGGCAGAGTGACTCCAGGGGGCCCCTCAGAGCAGCCAAGAGCAGGCGTGGGTGCACCACTGTGGGCACAGTGAGTTTTTGGGGTCTGGTGGCCAGGTTCAGCTAAATCCAGAGTCCCCGGAGACTTTCTGCTGTGACAGGGGATTATTGTAATGAATTTGCCGTTTATAAATAAACTCTGTAGGTGTGGTTTCAGAGGTTAAAAGCCTCAGGCACCGTCCCAAGTAGCAGTTGGACTGGTTACTGCGTATATTTTGAAAATACATTGTTTTCCTCAGGGCGAACAAGTTTAAAACTGGGGGTGATGTTCTGGTGCAATGTTTTGTGTCATTTGAAGAACATAATCAGACAGGGCAGTTGCAGTTCTTCCAGAGAGGTCTCTGAATCCAAAACTGCCCCTGTATGGACTCTAGGACTCTGGAAAGAATCACAACCAAGTACAGGAGTGATTTTTCCACGAATAAATTTACAATCTACTGAGTCCAAAGGACTTGTGAACACTCTTGGTTTCTTTGTTCTAATCTGGTCAAGAACAAGTTACATGAACAGATGTACATTTCTTTCTGAAAAAAAAAAAAACAACCAAACAAAACACTGACAAAAAACCAAACACCAAAAACCCCAAGCAATAAATAACTCCCCCCCAAATAGTGACAGAATCAATATTTTTAAAATGTTTTCTCTCATTCGGAAACTCATAAAAGTTTTTGTGTATGATTTCAATACTAGCACAAGATTTAGAATGGCAATCATTTATATGAAAGTGCAATATGCAAGACATACAATATAGATCTATGTGTTGAAAATGGGCCACAATACGTAACGGACTAACCCTGGTTTCATTTCTCAAATTCTTCCAAAACTATTGAGACACCAAGACCAGTACTGAGTACAGTGTCTAACTACATTTTAGAATCACAGAATATCTTGGGTTGGAAGGGACCCACAAGGATCATCGAGTCCACTTCCTGGCTCTGCATAGGGCAACCCCAAAAATCCCACCATGTGCTTGAGAGCGTTGTTCAAACACCAAAATGATGTTTCCACCATTTGCTGAGCTGCTGACAGTTTGCAGGTACAACCACACTGAACTGACACAGGTTAATGTGATTTTTTTTTTTTTGTCTGTGGAGCTGATCAGCCCATCCCTGTGGTCTGTGGATTGGAAGCTATGGTTCTAACTCACAGTAATTCACAAAAATCCCTCCTGAGCTCCAAAGTCTGACTCCTGCCATGCTTTCTTTAGCTGTAAAGGTTTCTACTCTGGATTTTTCTGCACATATTTGCAAATGTATCCTTAAGGATGTTCAGCAGACAATTTTTATTGGAAACTCATTGTCTTTCCTTTCTCTTTAAAAAAACTTCTCTGTAAATATTCATTAGCTGTACACTCTGATGTCCCTGAAGCTCTCTGGGGAGTATGTAGAATGTAATCCCAGTAGGAAGGAGCCCTGTTGGGATAGAGGGCAGCAGATCATACACGTTTCATTAATACAGCATAGGATACAAGTGGATGGAACTTGGCTGTCTGAGAACCAGCTGAACTATGAAGAAAGAGCTAAAAGCACTATTCTGCTTGGGGAGAAGGAGTGCTCTGGAACACTGATCTCACACATGAATTAGATTTGAAAGAGAGCAGCTCATGCTGCAGCAGTGCTGCTGGTGCTGTCACTAAAGGGTAAATTTAAGGGCACTTACAGAGAATCACAGAATATTCTGAGTTGGAAGGGACTTTCCCCGAGGGCTGATTACATTTGACATGTGCCACCACCCCCCACTGCAGGGCAGATGTAGAAATGTTCTATTGCAGCTCTCTGAGTCAGCCTTGGGTGGTGACATCTCTTAATTGCTTTGCAAGACTCAACCTCAATAACATCTGCCACTGATAAGCTGTCTCCTGTTTGTAAGCTATGAAGGCAAAACAATTCCATCTGCTCTGCACCAGCACACCTGAGCATCCTGCAGGAAGGGAATTGAGTCACCTGCCTGTCTGATGACTTGTTACCCAACAGAATGGTGCTGGGTGTTTTATTAGTTTCAGCGCAGTAACCCTTGAGGAAAGTTCACTGGTGATTTGGAAGTAGCAGAAAGGCTGAGCTCTGATCTGGCAAAGCTTGCAGGCCTTGAGCATTCCTGAAAATTAATGCTCGTGATTTTTCAGGTTAGTTAATGAGATTCTGAATGTGAAAAAACAACCCAAACAAATCCTGAACCACCAGAGGCAATTGTGAAATACAATGATTTTGGTTTATCCTTGAAAACCTTTTTGTGAAAAAAGCCCAAAGAATAAAAATTACAGTCTTTTTCTTGCTACTGTGCTTCTCCTGTGCCCATGTGAATATTACAGACAAGTTGCCTGGTTGATAGCTTTGTCACTTACAGCAAAAAGGAAAATTGCATTTCATTTTTTTTTTTTCAGGGGTTTCCATTTTCAGTAAGCAAGTTTAAGGAGCAAAATGGACCGCTGTTGTTAAGTCTGCCTTTCCTATATTCTATTTCTACCAGTACTTCAAGAAAGTCAGGGTACACACAGAAGGACTTTGGCCATAATTCATCACTTCTACATTTTAGAGGTCAGAAATTTTCTGAGCCAAAATTTCCATCTGGATCTTAATGTTTAACAGCTGTCAGCAGGCCCACTCTTCAGGAATTTTTCTAGTCCCTTTCTCAAAACCAGTAACATTTAATTTCTTATTTTGTCTAGCAGGGTCTAGAACTGAGCAATATATTATTTAAAAATACATTATTTATAAAAATATGTTTCATCAAGTTTGTTTTCAATTTGCTGCCTGTTAATTTCTTTGTTTGTCTCCTATGTCTAATTTTATAAAAGATGATGAATAACCATGCTCTACTGACTCTCTGAATAACATCCATGACTACGAAGATGTCTATCATCCTCCTTCATTTTTCCTTCTAGCTGATGCATTTTGTTCACATTGAAGCACTCCTTTGCAGTGTGTCCTGATCCACATCACCTGTGCCACATCCCAGTGCACAGCAGGGAAAGCCATATGGGAAGGGAGGGAGCCCTGAGTGCCCCAAGAGCTCTGTGCAGCAGGGATCTGTGTGGCTGAGGGCACCCAGCACACCTAAGCCTCAGATGTCCTTTTCCATACCTCTTATAGTCCCTGACATCCTTCCTGAAACTGGCTGGCCAGTGTATCAGCTGCAGGTATGCTACTCACCTGGATAACATGAATTTAAAGTTGTTTTCTTCTTGGTCCCTTCCCTAATAATTCCTGACATACAATTTGCCATTTTGGTTTCTAATGAAGTACCAAAATGATGCTTTCAGGGAAATGCTATTATGTTGCATAAATGGGTCTCAGCATTCCTCCCCTGAGTGCCTATAAAAGGTGTAGATTTAGATTTTTAATACTCCAATAAGCAATTACAGAGTTAAAGATTTTTGTTTGTTTGTTTGTGATCCATCTGATCCATCTGTAAGACAATCATAATTAGAGTTTATCTGTCAGTCAATGCTTCCAGCTACTCCAAAATATGATTAGAAATAAACAGGTAGACTGGGGAAAAAAAAATCACAGGCAGTGTAAGTCACAGACATTGCAACTCAATACTGCATGCTTTCTTAAGAGGAAAATAACTTAAAAGCTTGGAACAAAGCAAATTGAGGAAAATTCTGCCTGCTGTTTTAGGAAGGGTCAGAAAAAATATACAGGATAGTTGATTTGGCTTTGTGAATCTAAATATTCATCAGTCTTGCTTCTTCCTCTCCATGCCTTGCTTTGCAAGCAACCTTTACCCACCTACAGTAACAAGTCAAAGTATTCCATGTCAGGAACAGGTGGGACATTAATATCAATCCAGGAGATTATATTAGCTTTTAGATTGTTCCAAATGCCTAACAGCAGGGTCTCATAAGCATCAGAAAGGCCTTCAATATACTTAATCTTTCCCTTCAGCTTCACTTATACCAAAGGCTTCCCCTCCCCGTGCTTGTAGTAAAAATTCCCCACTTATTCTGTTCTTTCATTATTAGGCCATTTAGAAACAAACTGAAACACAATACCTAGAGGTGGGACTCTGTCTCTTACACCTCTTCAAATAACCAGTTTCCTTAATTGTACTGATATAAAATGAGTGGATTTTGGCCAATTCGCTGTTTCTTCTGTAATGTTTTCGTGCTAAAATGGTCAAAGGAATACTATGGAAATTTTTTAAAGTATATTATAGAAGCTGATGTGGTTGGCCATGTGCCAGCATGCAGCCTGTGTTAGGTTGGATGGGGTATCAGGATGCACACACATCCTCTGTCAGGCCTGGGGTGAAGCACCGCACCCCACCCGCTCGGTCCCACTGCACTGTCCTTCCTGTACTCTGCAATATGGATTTGAAGATAAAAACCCCCCAAACCTCCTTGAATAAACTTGCTTTTTCTGAAAGGGTTCATGGCCCTTTCCTTTCTTCGGTACCTTCCTCTTGCTGTGTAGTACATCAGCCTCAAGAGACAACATGTGTACAGCTCGGCTCAAAGGGCTACACCCACACCAGACACTGTCTATTCACAAGAGCAGGTCATTTCACAGGGACTCGATAACACAGAGTTCATGCCCTCATCTTAATGAATTAGTTTATGCATCAAGATAATTTTTGATAAACTGGTGATGTGTGGGATTAAGGGCTGGCTCTTGAGGAATGCTGCTGTTAAGCCGAGGCTCTGCCGTGCTGCCGTGGTCGCTCTTAAATTAGCACGGTGTGGTTGAATTTCATAGCGTGTTTCTGTCCTGCCAGCTCTGAGAAACACCAGTGTTGCTCAGGAGATCAGAGCACCCAAAGGTCCTGCTCACACTAGAGGGCACTCTCAAAACTATAAATTATTTTTGCTGTTGTGAAGATGTTATTGTTCTGCTGACAGGGTTTACAAAGGGGCTGTTTTCTCCAAGATGTTTTTCATGTTTGTTGTTGTTCCTGGCCTTTCCACCAGTAGTGTGCCTTCGTTTCTGTTGCCACGCACTTTCCTTTCATTTTGCTTCTTTCCAGATTATTTTAATCTGCCATGAAAAAAGGAAATTGAGCTCTGACAGTGATAACAGCCACTCCTGACCTAATGTGGTGCCAAGTGTTCTGCTTTCCTTCTCTGCAGGCGACAATGTTTTTCATTTAATACTAGGTCGTTGTCCTAGGAATTCTTTAAATCTGTGTCCAAGTCATGCTATTACATTATTCAGTGTGGATTTACTTGGAGAGGCTCTGAGAGGTAGCTCTGCCCTTTCACTAGCACTGCACAGAACAAAACATCCTCTCCCACACATGGCATGGGAAGGGCTGGGCAAAACTTTCCTCCCTCCACATTGCAGCTGCATCCAGCCCTGTTCTTGTTATTTTGTTGTGGAAATGAATCCTTACTTTGAGACAGCTTCATATGTTGTTCCTCACATGTTTGCCTCTGGAATAACTCAGGGTACATCCACTCAGCTCCAGGGGGCTATGCCAGGCTCTCTGCACTCACTGTGTCTCACAAACCATCCCCAGCAGCACCTCACAAAGCGTGTTTATTTTAAATATGTGTGGCTGTGCTGCCAATCCTGGACAGAGAAGATGCCTGTGCAGAAAACAGAAGCTGCACAGAGTCGAGCCAATTCCCTGAACGTTGCCAGATAACATGCCACAGCTACAGGGACCATCACAAGGGCTAATGTGGAAATTTTCCTAGCACAGCCCTTTTGGTTGAAATCTGTTTATGCTGGGAAGTCTTGAAGGCACTCATTCTCTTGGCTCTCTGCTGAGCAGTTCGCATGAGTGGTGTGGTGTGAGCTGTGAAAGTAATGCTCAGTCCTAGGCCTACCATCCAGGGTGCCAACTAATAGAATGAGACTTTTTCATGCTGCTGGCATGTTTCCCCTGCATGGAAATCATCAATGCATTTTGCATAGGGCCCTGACTTCCATCAGTACCAGCCTTCGTATTTTAATTATGTAGTGTGGGGCAAATCAATCTCAAATAGACAAAATGCCTTATCCCATTTGTAATGCCTTAACTAGACAACATCTCTTTTTTTTCTTTCACTTGACCTCTTTTTCGTGTACATTAAAATGCATCATAACTTATTCTGTAAATTTATGCTCAGTAGGTTCCTGCCATGCATATGCATTCATCTTTTTTTTTCTTCTGCATGAGGTTTTCAGAGAAAATATTGGTGTGACACAGTCCTGTCCTTTCCTCCTTTCCTGTCTCCAAGATTTAGAAGATCTCGAGATTGCTGGTGAAGGTGCTCAGTACTGGCTCTGTTTCTAATACTGATTCTTTATCACTACCTAAACTCTAGGATGAGCTACCTACATAAACAAATGTATCACCACTGAAACTGGCTTGAATATAAAACTGTGATATTGGCACTGAATAACCGACTGAGTAATGAAGGCGAGTAGCCCGACATTCCTCCTAGCTCGTAAAAATTTCCAGCCACCCCCTAGTTTGTCCCAGACACCGGCTGTTCTTTAGGCCAAGTTCAGCACTCAGCACATCAACTTCCTGCTGTTTTGTTCCCATTCCAACCTCAGTTCTTCTGGCAAAGTTGGAGATGCTACTTATTTCAGTACCCAGTACAAGCAACTAGAGATCACTGAAGGCACATTCTCATTTTTTCTGCAGAATGTATGTACTTAAAATCAGTGGACCAAATCCTCAGGGAATGGGTTTGATGTCTTAGTTCCCTTTTCCAGTAATCTCCTTTAGAAGCTATAGATAGAAACTTAATGCTGTTTCAGAATGGCAAGGAAAACCTTTTGTGAACTTAGTAAATGTCTTCAAGCTGTATTTTATCTCACTTAGATATGACTGAGGCCCTGTTGGTCCAGCTACAAACTGCATTCCTGAATTTTGAAAGAATGGCTCTATGCAATTTCAAGGCAGGGAGAAATGCTTTTAATAACCTTTTGAGTTGAGAGTGGTATTGTATTACGTGAGAACTGAAAGTGAAATACTTTCACAGGAGGCAGGGAAAAAGTCATGCTGACAACCAGAGGGTTAACAGCCTAGACTCAGTAGTTCATAAGACTTAGCAATATTTTCAAGGAAAGGCTCACTAAAAACATGAAGGTAAATGTAAAATGGGATAAAATGTAAAGTAGACTTAACAATAGATGACCTCTGAGTATCTTGAATAATAACTGATGTTATGGATAAAGGAAATGAGGTGGTTATAACCTATTTAGACTTCATTAAGCATTTGATATAGAAACATATAGGAAATAATTGCTTATTAGTTAGGGATCAGTATAAAGTGGAAAAAGAACTGGATAAGAGGAGATGGAATGGCTGATGTTCAAAAGCTGTGTCTATATTAGCAGGCAGTGCAGCACTACAAGAAGAAATACACAAAGCACTTGGGGCTCAGGACCCAATATCCACACTGTAGGTGGAGGGTGGCTTCTGACCAGCTCTTGTCAGGTCCCATGGACTGAACTCTGAGTAGTATCTGGAGCATAGCAGGGGCACTGCTGGAGAGCATTTCTTGTTTGGTTCCATGGGAAAGGAACCCAAACTGGGTGCACTACTTTGTAGAGCAAACCAAAGTGTGAAACAGTGATAATGGTCATTGCCAAGGGCACCACAAGGGCACAGCCTCGATGGCTGGAACAACTGAAGCAGAAGAAAATTGGAGCATGAAATGAAAAGCTCAAAATTTGAACTGCATTGCCTGGTTTTGATGCTTTGGGGTGGTAACTGAGCAGCAAAGTTGTAACAGTGGCACTGACATACACGTGACTGTGCACTGGGACCGTAGCTGGTCTTACCTGTTGCAAGGCAGATTCTTGAAGAAACTAGAATGTCACATCATCTTCCCAGTTCTCCCTTTCTTCTTCACCCAATTCTTAAGGATATAAAACATGCCATTACAATGGATGCCCATGGATGTGCAGTAGGAATTAGTGGTACTACTCACCAATGTGAGTAATGGAAAACACCTTTCTTCATCTCCTGACCATTATTCCCCCAGTACAGCCCAGTAGGCCACTTGCTTTATTTAAGATGCATCATATTCACCCTGGCATCTGCTGTAAACCTCAGATCCTTTTTAGCAGAGCTTCTCCATAGCCAGCTGTTTCCCAATCTGTACTGAGACATGGGAAACCCTTCACTTCTTCCTGCACTTCAGGAGCTTTCCATTGCCAAGCCCTCAAGCTTACCAAGGTCTTTGCCATTTGTTGTCAGCCATCTAGAACTCAGAATTCAAAGGACAGGTCTCCATTTGTGGCAGAGGGCTGCACTACTTCAAGAATCTCAATGGAAACAGGACTCTAAATACAGTAGGTTTGACACTGGGAGTTTCCTCTTCAGAAGCAAAGAACACCATGAAACAAGTTTTTATGATTGTGACTGCATTTCCAAGCTTCTCATTTTGTCAGATGCTGCCTCCACTTGCATGGGACTATCTCCATTTACAGGCCAGCCAGGTTTCCACAAACCTCAGCAGCAAACACTGTTTCCTCACATTTGAAGAATTAGGCCCAGTTAGCACGGAAAGTTTTGTGTCCCATCCAGGAAGATGAAGATGGACACTGACACCTCTGCTGGAAGGACGCGTACAGTTGACTGTATCCTGCAGCCTGCAAGAAAACATGTCTCCAGTGCCTCTACTCACGGTATTTTAAGGATTTCAGTGGCCACCTAAACTGTCTGAAGTGCTCTGCCACTTTCTAAGGCGCTGTAAAGGTATCACCTGAAGCCCAACACTGCTGTCTGAGACTCTACAAGCCTGCAGAGTAAACTTTGGAGTGCATGTTCAGCTCTTGAAAGGTGACGCCTGACACAGGAAAGATGCATTATCTCAAGACTGTGAAAATGTTCAAATACACCAGTGTTGGGTTTATTTTTTCTGACAAAGATATTATTTTTTTTCTTGCCAAACACATTTATTTAGACAGTGTTAAAATTTGTACTGTTTTCAACCACTGAAAAAGGCAGTTGTTGGCCAGAATTTTCTACATTAATGGAAGCTGTAAAGTGTATGTGCTTACAGAAGACCTTCTCTCCTGTTTTCTTTTTCTTACCATCTCATATGACTGATGGGCAAATATTTAACAAGCAGTGTCTACTCCACAAATGTACAGATATTAATAATGCATGAAGGTATTTTAGAACAACTAATTTCCTGTAAGTATATGGGAGATTAAATGGCAAAATCTTGACGTCCTTATGTGGGATTTCTTTACTTCTTTAATGGTTCACTCTATGGCTGATGTCTACACGGATAATATTTCATTTTAGATTTGACCAATATGCAGAGGCGCAGCCAGCCCCATCCAAGGGTAAAATACTTTCATATCAAAGCTTGTTTGTGATGGATCAGTGATTCAGGAAGCAAAGAATCCAGCTTCCTACCTCCCTGAAGCAGCCTGTGCTGTACCACTTGTCACATGCCATGAATCCATGTAGCACTGTGGCAGTCCAGCAGGCTCCATGCCTCAGGCATCCTCTTCTTCACTGGCAACATGGATCTAATAAAGAGATGAAACAAGCACTAACACACTCACTTATTAGTAGCCAACAAATGCACAGGTTAGACCCCTGATGGAGTGCCTGTACCACGAACAGGGACTGCTAAAGATAAGACGATTGGAGCTGGATTTTCTTCCTTGCCTGATGTCCATTTAAAAGGGTGATGTCAGCTCATCCTTTTTGCAAACATCCAGCACTTGAAACCAGCTCTCTGATGGACATGAAAAGTTGCTGCACAGGAAGCTGGGCCATTTCCACAAGTGGGCTGGAGCTTTACCCCATGTAAAGTATTACTAGGAGAGGTTAGGGGCAGGAAAGTCTGTATTGTTTCCTGCCTCCCAGTCATCAGACTCAGCTCTCCAGGTGACAGACAACAAACACACCAGTAACAAACCAAAGAACTTTCCAAATGGGCAATTTTGGCAGAGAAACTCCCCCAGAGTTTTTTGGTTGGTTTTGTTTATTTTATTCTTTTGTTTTGTTTTGTTTGTTTGGGGTTTTTTTGGGTGGTGATGTGATGGTGGGGGTTTTTTTGCGTTGGGCAGTTCCAGCCCAATGTGGAGTTAGATGAAACTGCTTCAGGTGCTTCAGCCACCAAAAACCATTCTATGTGCAATTATACAAACTGATGCAAAGGAAATGAAGAGACCATAGTTAATTAGCAGATCAATTCTCACACAGCTCTCAGGCATTGCCCTGAATTGTGTATTTACCTGCTGTCATTTACGGGACAAGTCCCTTACCTGCTGTTTCTGGCTTCTTCTAAAACACATGAGAAAAAGAATGATTCTGTAAAGGCTTCTGGAAGCCCTAACAGTACATGTCTGAAGCTGACTCACATTTTAGAGGTGACACTTATTTATCTGAGCCAGCATCTGCTTTTCTTTTCTATCACAGTGATGCTGATAAAAAGCTTCATGGAGTTCACATCAGTTGTTCTGAGCCAGCTGTTTTAGCAAGAATATTTTTTGCATTAATTAGAAAATGTGTTTTTCCTTCATAAAACCATTGGTCACTCAGGCCAGCTAACTGAATATAACCATGAATGTCAGTATTAAAGGTGGATCCCTGCTCAGTTCGTAAATGGGAAAGGGTGACAAAGTTTATAGAATGTGTAAAAAAAGGCCAAAGGATGAAAATCTGTAGACTGAAAGAAAATATCCATTCATTCACTAGTTATTTTCTAAAATTTATGAAATACTAAACCAGGTTTATGTATGAAGAGTATTTTGTTAAAAAATAAAAGAGAAATAGAGACCAAGCACTGTTAATTTAAATTTGTTTTAATACATTTTTAAGGAGAAAATAAACAGGTGTGGATCAAAAATCATCCGAAAAAAATCTGCATAAAGTGTAAGTATAGATTGCACATTTACTATGGAAATGCTTAATTTTCTTTCTTTTTATAAAGTGCATTATGCCAGAACTGTAAGACCATATATAGCCAAATTAAAAAATTACAAAATCTTCAAAATCCTATCCTGCATGTGTTAGGAAGTGTACACCTGACTAGAAGGCCATATCGTAAGGGTAAGTGTGAGAAAATATGTCAAACACATTACTGTGCAGGTGTGAAACAGTAATTGCTACTTTTAAAAAACTATAACCTTTATCACAAATTATGGCATTTTGGTAAATGTTTACCCTTATTCTTCCATCCAGATACTGAACAGGATGATGCATCAACCAGTTTTAGCCATTATTATTGCATTTGGTTTGGGATAAAGAAGTAGTTAAATTCAACACAGTGATTGTTATTAAATGAAATTCCAAACAGTACAAAACAATATACATGGGGAAACAGCCAAAATGAAGGGAAATCTACATTAAAATGTTCTTATTAAGCATTGTGTCACTCAGTAGATTAAAGAGCTTTTTGATAAAAGCCTGAACTTATTCACATTTAACTCAATGACAACACATATGAAATTTAATAGGAGTAGAACTTTCATTTAAAATATCCATGCTATGAAATGAAATGTATATTACTTTTACAGTAACAGTCATGGGATAATTGACTATTACATCATGCCCACTGACAATCTCACTGGGTTTTTGATGAATCCTTGGAAGCAAAGACAGGCCATGTGGATCTAACAGATACTTAATGGAAAATGGAAAATAAAAAGATTAGGTGAACAAGAGAAAGTAATCCTGTGAAAATTAAACTATAAAACCTATTATCTTCAATATGCCAAATACTCAGTTTAGAGTTGATCATTTAATCCAGTTATTCAGCACACGGAGTGGCTTCTTAGTCATTGTGGACTTTGCCTATAAACCAACCAAAGCTTAAATACAGCAGAAACCTCCCAGCACAAATGCACTGATGAAGATGGGGCCAAGAAAAGGAACGGCTCTAGATCATTCAGAAGGCAAATGTCACAAGGTTAAGCCATGTGAAAACAAAACTTAATTACTATACCTCCAAGCATCTTTATGCTTAAATTACCTCATATAAATGAGGAACACTTCACAGTGCTTGTAATAATTAGCACTTACCAAGCACCTTTCAGAAGTGCTTTGCAAACATTAAATAAGGTCAGAAATCTCATTGCTCTTTCACTAGAATACCCATAAATATGATGGGGAGAGCTTCCTCATCAATTCAGAGAAAGAACTGCAGGGCTCAACCCAGGGACCTCCAAAAGGCAGTGAAGATGTTTTTCTAATTTTTGTTTGTTTGTTTTTTGTTAGAGAAAAAGGGACAGAGTCCGTGATGAACTGGGGCACGAAGAGACTGCACTGCAGCTGGAGGGTGTCAGAGTTCTGCCTCACAAAGCAGCAATACAACCATACACAGCTACCTTTAGTGCTTTGTACTGGTACTTCTTTAAGCCCTGCCTGACACGAATGGCTTTGAACATTATCTGCTGTTCAACACTGAGTGAGAAAAGACACAGGGGATGAGTAGGACACAAGATTCTCCGGACAGGTTTTCCTTTTCCCCCATCTGGAATGCCAGGAGTGTAATTGTTTGCACCCTTGGAGTGACCATCTCCGAAAAGGGATATTTTCACACACTGCATAATGGCATTACTGAGGTTGTGATGCCATTTCCACAGCCCTTGGAAATGATACAAAAATATTGTCATAGCTCTACACATAAATAGAAAAGGAACATTTACGTGGAAAATTTCACAGATAGGGAATAACCCCATCTCTAGTGTATTCTTTTTCCTCTACAAGAGGAGTTTTTTGAGAGCTCTTGATGCATAACCATTATAAATTAGAAGATCCACGAAGAAATCCAAGTGTATTCTTGAAGATTCTGGGATCTCTCCATGGTTTCTACATGCCCCAACCCTGGCTGTCACATGTCATCCCCTTCTATAAATAGTCATTACATTTTGCTGAGGAAGGTCAAAATGAGTGAGGGGTGTAAATACTGCAGCAGTCATCATTGAGTCATGCCTTGATTTATTCTTGGAAACCCAGGAGCCGTGGAAGTGAGTGCCTTACAGAACTGCAAGTCACAAGTTCCTCAACAGAGTACTACAGTAAAACTTTGGAAACTACAGTCACAGCACTAGCAGGAAGAAATGTCTCAGGTTCATGGAGAAAATGCAGTGGTGCTGTCTCAGCTCCACTCTCCCTGTGTGTTTTGTAACTTGAGGACTCTCTTCCTTCCACCTTCACTCACTCCTTTCCCCTACTGCTTAAAATAAAGGCTGCACACCTGACAGTCTCCAGGCTGTTAGTACACAGGATAGTTCAAAGCATTATTAGACAGGTCAGCTTTCTCCAGTTTGGCCCCGCTACAGATGTTATCTCAGTTCCTACAATAGGCTTTATAAGAAATATATTTTAGCTGCTTTCCATTCATTTCAATAGGTCATTAAAAGTAATTATATAAAAATTATAGATAATTGTGTTTGCTTTGCTTTGTGCAGTCAAAAATACCTACCTAACTTTGCTGTATTTTAGAAACTGAAAATCTTTATAATTCAACCAATTTCAGTGCATGGTACCTATCTTAGTACTGCCAACCCAGATATACAGACATTTTAACATTTGAAGTTGAAGAACAAATCCAAGTTTCACAATTCTAAAGTTAACCAGTAGCTACTGGAAAAGGCTTAATACTGGTTTCAGCAAGAAGTAACTCTATATAGGTATAAAGTACTTCCAAATAGTAACATGGATCAAATGTAAAAAAAACTTTCCTTATTTTGTTAGGAATACTTTTTGGACTTTTTTAAAAGATGGCCAACAAGGAGATTTTACACTGAATTTACTGAGAACTTAAAGATAAATACAATGTTACAATACAGAATATATGTTGTGTTTCTATTCAATTCCTAGAAGAATATGTTTGTTTTAAATAGCATTTCCATTTAAAGAGGGAAGCAGTAAGGGACTGATGAACGCCACGTTGTGCTTCTCATCACTGGAGTTCTTCATTTGTTTAGAACAGCTGGATCATCGACTCTCTTGATTTCCCAACTCCAACCCATTTAACTAGGGAGGAAAACACATCTGTTAGAACAATTACCAAGAGTAAATATTGCAATCAATGAACTGGAATAATTTTCACCTCTCATCATGCTTCACTACAAACTGGACAAATTTAGGAAGGAAGTTTCATTGTCAAAAATCCCTTTACTCCAGCTGCACTACCAGACTAGAAAGTGCAGTATACTGAAGGCTGAAAGTATGAAATAATTATACCATAAACACAAAGCATTGCAGGTAGAGGGCCTAATAGAAGGTCAGGCACATTTGTTGCAGGTTTAACTGTCCTTGTCTTGAGTGACAGGATGTTTAGCTACATCCCTACAGAGAGGAAGCCAGAATTCTGCCAGACTCTGAAGTTTTTTGTGATGTGGAGCAGGAGATAGTGATACCCATGTGCCATAATACTGATAAATATGAGGCTGCGGTTATAAACATTATCCAGTGTGAGCAGTAAATTCCACACTGTAACGGTTCCACTACAGTTTTATTGCCCATAGTTACTAAAGAATTGACTGTAGGTAAGTCTCTTTTATCAAACCCACCAAGGCAGCCTGCTTTCACACAGAGAACCAGAGAAATAAAGTAAGGGGAGCTTTATTTACATATCCCTTCACCCACATCTGTGTCCTTGACCACACACTGAGTTTCAAGCTCTGCTATCAGATGCTTCCTGATCCATGAACAATACTGGAACCGCCGCAGTTGTAACCAGCCCATACTGCTCTGAGGCGACCTTTGAGGTGCTTTATGGAAAACAAAAGCACACCTACCATCTTTCCAAGCTTGCTATTGTGGAAATTCCCCTGCAAACACCACCATTTATGCCACACCTAGCTCTTGGCACCTCTAGAGCTCTAGAAGAAAACTGGATGGCTTGACCTTTGGAGATCGATGTGTTAAGATTTTCAATTTTTCCAAAGTGGCAGAACCGGGCTAAACAGTCTCATCTCTGTTATGCAATACCTCTCCTTATATGAGTAAGAATGGAAAAAAAAGTTCTCTGTTCAGAGAGGGATGCAGTGCAGGACGCAGAGAGAAAGGAAGAGATGAGGATGCTGGCCCAAGCACACACTGAAGCATGGTGCACAGACCCCAAAGTTTTCACTGACAGAAGGTGGCAGTTTGCCAAGAACAACACACATTTATCTTTCCCCGGTTAAATCCTTGCCAGCAGCAGCTTGGGGCTCTCTGCAGCACTGCAGACCTGCCTGCTGAACACCCTTTGCTGCTTCCTGGCAAGCTGTCTTTTACCACCATCAGCCCAACCACTGGTACTTCTGTTGCCTCCTGCCCAAACCGAGCGACTTCTGACTAACAGACTGAGAGCTTCCATGGAGCTGTGCCTGCCTCCTGTGGCATCCTCCTATGGACACCTGCAGAAAGGCTTACCTGGCACGCCAACATGGTTTTCCACACAACGGATGTAATTCTGGGCCTTGGGTGGGAGGTCCTCCCATTTTCGTGCTCCAGTTGTGTCCGTCTTCCACCCAGGCATTGTTTCATATTCTACTTCCACTTTCTGTAGTATCTCCTGATTAGCTGTGGGAGAGCAATTTTTGTCACAGTTGATTTTAGCTGCTCCACCTTAATAGAACATACCTATGGTTCTTGACCAAAAAAGTCTTTCGACAACATTTAAAATCTGATATATAAAAAAATAGTATTTTTACTGTTTTTTCATTAATTCACTCATTCTTAATTTAGATTTATTTACAACATTTAGGAAGATAAGTCTGAGTTAAGAAGATCCAGAAATCCAGCTTCCTCTTCTAAAAACTGTAGGATGCACTCTATTCTGTCAACATAGAGTCAATAAAAACACTACTGTTTTATTTTTGAGGAAATAGATTTTTTAAGGTTTACAGTAGTTCCTCTTTTTGTTTTAGACTAGCACATAATAAAACAGTAGAAAAGGCACTACTGTCTCAAAGGTTTTTATCTTTATGGAATAGGGTTAAATCAGGCTTGTGAAAAACTCAGATGTTTGCACGCTTTTCCCCCTGGAATTTTCACTGTGTCCACACCAAGGAAGTACAAGCAGTGGTGGAAAAGTTGGCTGCTGCCAGCCTACCCCATGCCTCCAGAATCCCCCATCTCAACAGAACCAGCCCCTCATCTTGGCACAGACTGTCACAGGGATCTTGAAAACATAATTAATGTAAAAAAAATTACATATTATTACATCTTAAAAGTTTTAACATGAATCATTATCGAGGGGCAATATATACTTTTATTAACCACAGTGTTGTTGCTGTTAATTCCAGAAGCAGCTTTATTCTGCTTGTATCCACCTCATATTTGCACAGCTTAAGCACTGTTTTTATTATAACTTTACTTCACTAAAGGCTATTGCCAATGATACGGAGTCACTGACTCGAGTCTTGCTGACTTTCAGATCCCTGGTGTTGCCAGTAAAAAATCTAATGGGACAAGACATAGAAAAGCCCTAACACAAGATTTTATTTCCTCTGAAGATCTTGCCATTGTACACAGACTCAAGGTAAATGAAAAAATCAGTGTACTGGTACAGCTGCCTTTACACAGATACTGCAGCTCCACAAATTGCTACAGAAGGTCCAGCGAACAAGAAATCAAGCCCGATTTTAAAAAGCAAACAGTCTTTCCCTACAGGTGTGACTTAACTGGCAGAAAAGATAAAAATGAACATAGATGTTTAACAACTTACCTGGAAAATATGGAATTCTTTTTCCACCCAATTTGTAGGCAACACCAATTTTAATTTCATCAAGGACATCGAGAATATCCAGTTTTGTTAATGCCAAACTGCACAGAAAAACATCAGTTAAAATTACACATATAATGATCTCCTCTTCAATACTTTTCACCTTTTCTTTTTTCCCTTTCCAAAGTCCAGCTCAGGCAGCCCAGCCAGCAGAAATACATAAATGCATTAAACTATGAACACTGTTAATTCAATTTACGCCTCTGGAATGAATACATGACTGAGTTGCTACAACACATTTCCCAATTCTTGGCTGCTCACACAGGTGCACAGTGTTCAGCTCAGTGCATGAAAATGCACACTAGGTGAAGTGGCACTTGAGGGGCCTGGTTGGGGGGGGGTACAACATTTGACATCATTGACAGTGACTTTTTAGTACTCCTACTGATTCACAACAACTCCATGACAGATTTATTTACTAAGTTACATTTTTATAACAGAGCAAGCACGGTCTGGTTACTAAAACCACGTTTGCAGTTCAGTAGGAAGGACCCCAGCCTGAGATGTGTAAGTTAAAGCAAAATATAAATCCAAGTAAAAAAAAAAACCAACCCAAAACCTAAAAGTCCTTCTGATAAATTAATGAACAAGACCATTGTTCCTTTGTAATATCAGTAGTAGCATAAACAATATTAAATTAAGTCTCAGTTTATAATACATTAAAATTCCCAGTCATGTGTTTGCATATATGAACAAGTTTCCCTGAATGCATCAGTAAGTCTACACCTCATATGAACAAAACTGTTATGAAACTTTTGCAACTTTTTCTGAAGATACAGATTGGTAGTTAGTTACAAATTAATGGCTTGTGATAGCTACTAGTATTTTAGCACCAGCTAGCTTGAGGGCATTATGGTCATGAACAGCTCCTTTAAACAGCCACTTTTCCTGTAAAATGCCAATTTTATATGTGTTTTGAATTATAAAATATTTTATCAACCAAGTAAGTCACTTCATCCCAAAGAAAAAAAATGTCAGCCCATTAAAAGCAGAATTTATAATACAACATTTGACTGTGCCTTTGTAAATAAATGAACTTGGAATGGAAACTGTGCCAGCCACTATATACTTTGGGTCATCCCATTTATTTCACTTATAGAGGCAGTGGTTCCAAATGATGCAATATTGGCCCTACAAGTAGGATCCACTAGAGGCAACCAAAGCTCAAACCCAGCACAAGACAGTATGAAAGCACTGGATCAAGAACACTAGAGCAAACTGCTAGAAAACTGATACATTGATCCAATCTACACCGGCCATCTGAGGTAAGCAAAGTGAAAACATATACCAAAAAAATCACTGCTATGATGTCGTAAAGTTGCTTAATTAAAAAAAAAAAAAGGAATTAGATTATTATTAGCATTAAGACAATTCTCAGTTGCCCACTGTGAATTAATGTATTGCTTAAAATGTAACACTTTACTGGACTTATATTAATGTTACCTACATATTTATTCTGCGAAGCACAAAATTATCACTTCCAAATGTAGCGCAAAATCTTTGATGCTTACGCAGTGAATCCGTTGATCATATGAGCATATTTCAAAATGACAAGATCTAACCAGCCACAGCGTCTCTTTCTGCCTGTAGTTACTCCCCACTCGTGGCCACGGGACTGTAAAAGATCTCCAATTTCCTAAAGTAAGACAGAAAGAATGCTGATGGTATCTCACTGAAAAACTGCACGAACAGCAAGAAGAATATGTTCAATTTCAAGGCTTTTTTTTTTTAAGCAAAAATGAAAAAAAAGTTAAGTTTTACTAGGATGGGACTAAGGCAGAGAACAAAGTCCCTCATGGACAGGATTTTTGTATTGCAATCATTAGCATTTCAAACCACTTATTTAATATGACTATTTCATGTTCCAAGGAGACACTTTTCTTCCTTCTTCATCTAAAAGGAAGATTTCCTTGGCAATTCAGCCATCTTTAAAATTGTATTTGCTTCATCTGGTCTTTTGGCATCTATTGTTTTTACAGACAAGACTGTAAATGCTTGGGACAAGACCAATGCTTGTACAATATCTAGGTCAGACTCCATGTCCATGTCAAGTGATCCCTGGTTCTACCACAGTATGAAACTGTTCCTTTTGGACTGGCAGTGTCTATAATGGGCTAAAAATGAAGAAGGAAGAAACTTCATGTTCATGATCCATAAGCTTAAAGGATACCACTAACCCATTTGAGTTATTAGAGAAAGGATTTTAGTGACTAAATCCTTAAATTAGATTCGGAACACTGACCTAGAGATTGCCATGTGCATAGCTCATAAACAATACCTAAGCTTTCTAGTTTCTTGCTAATGAAAATACAGTAGACAGTTTAAAGTAATCAAAATCTCTCCCCTTCTTTTTATTGATCAATTTGTGCATGACTGGCTGATGCACATGCCACATTTATTCTATAAATCACACAGAACACAGGCTATTAAGCTCAGAAGTTTTATCTTGTAATTTATGCTCTCCTTTGACGTGCTGACAGTTCCAGTCTACAACAAACTCTCACCACTGAAATACACCTAAAGATCTTAGATGATGAAATCTGTTTTCACATAATTCACTACAACAGAAACATGGTCCCTGCAATATAACATCATCACACTGATGAAAAATACCTTAAGTCTGTAATGTAATTCTCCTCTTCACGAGCGCCATTGCTCGGCATTATTATCACAGTGCTTATTTATTCCTGGTATACCCTTACCCCATTCCATCGACTGCTGTTTGTTGGCAACTGTATACATCACACTTTGTAACGTTAAACCTACATTAATCTGCTCGGTGGGGAAGGCTCCAATTCCCACCCGAGTGGTGTAGGCCTTCACCACTCCATACACATCACCCACGTGCTGGGGAGGGACACCAAGCCCGGTGCACACACCGCCCACGGTGCAGTTCGACGAGGTCACGAAGGGATACGTGCCTGTCAAAACACAGCAGCACAACCCTGTTTCAGCAATGGTAAGAAACAAAGACTGTTTTTCCTTTATCACTTCAAAGGAGATTTTCACCTCTATGTTTGGCTTTAAAGCTAAACTGAAACAGCAGCCAAGGAGCGGGGAAATTCTTCTTGCTACATGTCATTCATTCTTGGTAACTTTCACTGAGAATGGCCCACAAGGGAGAAGCTGAAAAGCATCTTAATACTACATCCATTAGGCATGGGATCTATTATAAGATGCTGCTGCTGTGTAAAGCTTTTTTTCAATGTCTTGTGTATCACAGAAAGTATTTCCACTACATCCAGAGAGCCTGGTGTAAAGGTCATGGTCTGACATTCCAAATGCTCTACACAAGTGGCTCTGAGTATCTGCCACAAATTGTCTAAGTCTTAAGAGGTTACTCATAATCTCTACACCATGACTTCTGATTGGAGAATCTCTCAATTCTTCATTTCATTTTCATTGAGAACTAGGTTGTTTAATTAGACTTTTGGTAAGAAATCAGAGCAGAGACAAACTGAAGCAGCAAGACTTACAGGTTACTGCATGAGTTTAATCCTCCCTCCACTGCAGAGGAATTATCTCAGCAGCACTGCAATGAGTGCCTGGATTGTCTGGAAATGTGTTCACTCATATTTAAAGGTAATAAAGACAATAACGTCTGGAGTGAAATTTCAACTCCACCGGAATAAACTTCTCTAAAAATCAATTTTTAAACCCTAAGCATTTAATTCTGTTAATGATACAATTCCTGTCTTATTTGTGCTTTACTTCTGGGAGATCTGTTCCTATTAAGGAAAGACTATTTTGTTTCCCTATTTTCCTGCTGTTTGCCAAGTCAATATAAACTGAAATCAAAATAAAACTAATCAAAATAAAACTGATCTCTTAGGAGTTAAACTGAGTTTAGAATATGACTTACCAAAGTCAATATCAAGTAACGCTGCATTGGCTCCTTCAACAAGGATCTTCTTTGGAGAGCCATGAAGAGCTTCATACATAAAATACACACCATCTCGAACCATGGGTCTTATTTTTTCAGCATATCCCTGCAAATTGAGTACAAATGTCAGCTTGCCCAGACAGTGGCTGGAAGCAGGGAATACTCTGTTCACGTTTGAAGGACGAAACACACAGATAATTCTAAGCTTCCAGCCTCAATAACTGTGTTTTCCTGAAAAATACAACCACTAGTTTACAATTTGAAAACAAATCAATCTATTGAACCACATAAGAAAAGATGACCTATTATGGCATTAGAATGCCATAATTTCTGTATAATTTCTGTTCACAGAGGTGTGGTATACTTAGCAAATTTTGTTGCCGTAGTCTCTAGATAGTGTGTTGATAGTCTAGACACACTGAGAACGGGACTTAGAAATAGTGCAAGCACCAGAAGAAAAAAATGATCACTCCTTTTGAATATTAAAAAATATCTTTAGGGTGTCAGCTCTGAGCAAGTGTGAGATAGAACTTGGGAAAGGTAAGAGATATTTTTATCATCCTCTTTTCTCACATATTCATGAAAGAAGCTGTTTTATCAGTGTCTCTTCTAAACCTATTTATAAAAAGACAATTTTCTTGTAATACCAGGATCCTGGAAAAGGTTTCCACAAACATTTCTTCAGTAATCATGGAAGTCCATCAGAAAGACTGGAGAACACTAACTGAAATTCTCACCCTGCATTCTCTTGACTACTTTAATATAACAGTCATTTTAAACAACGCAAAAAAGTAAAATATTACAGGAGAATTAAATCATTCACAAAGTTTAAATTAATGCCTACAATAAGAGAAAACATTCTATTACAGAGCATAGTTACTGCTTATTAAAGCTTTTATAACAATGAATGCATGCATTTTTCATATAAATTAGTTAATTAGTTTAATCAGTGGTAGTTCTAGTACACACTTCGGTTTTACTTTTTAAATGAAAATAAATATTACAACTGCTAAATCCTTACCTTTAGTTTTTTCAGTTGTCCTTCTGTATCAATTTCCAACGTGGGAAACATTGACTTGTATTGCTGTGCCAGATTTTTAAATCTGAAAAATATTGAAATTGTATCTCTGAGGAACATAGTCACTGTTCACAGAACCTTTGGCAAGAAATCAGGTTATATTATTTGCAGCTACAGGGAGAAAATACCAGGACCTTGATACCTCAACCAGTGCACTTCCCAATGTACAAAATTACATTTTAAATTATGAGAAAATCTGTGAAGTACACAAAATACACACACACATTCTTTCCAGTTTTCTTCTCCTTCTAGACCATTTATATACAAAATTCAGACATATATTTAAAAACATTCTCTTAAAAGCAAATCTGTCAGCCAAAATATATCACTCTTTAACATAATATTTAGAAACGAAAATAGTTTTACCTTGAAGAAAATTCATCAAAGTCAGAAAGGAGGTCACAAATCCGAAGGCCTGTTCGTGCAGCTTTGGATGAATATGTTGGTCCAATCCCCTTCTTCGTTGTGCCAATACTAAGTGAAAATAACACCCACCCCACCCCAACATGTATAAATATATGCAAAAATACACTTTATGCCAAGTAATTTTGTTAGAGCTCTTCACTATATCACATATTGGGCAGGAGGTCTGAGACATAAAAAGATAATAAAGTTCTATAATAACAAATATATACCAACTTTCAGGCTTTGCATAAATATTGCTAATATTTGTGGTATGCAGTGAAGCCTTGAGTCTGGCTGACAGTTTGTTAGTTTGTTCACTAACATAAGTAGAAGCAGAACTGAGTCACAGAATAACAACAAGACTCTTTAGAGATACACTGCACTTCTGTTTTCCAAAATTACACCATTTTTTTCAAATTTGCGTAACTATTAATGAAACTAAGGAGTTGAAAATATTTACTTTTTGCCTTCTTGTGCTTGACGCTGCACTTCCTGGAGCCCATCTACTGCCTGGTGAAAGTCAAACACTGCAATGGAAAATCAAATGGATTTAGTGGAAGACCAAAGGAGAAAAACATTCTTTACATCACGCACATCCATAATTTCAAGACAAAGTGCCTTTACTGTCACTGACAGTGCACAGGCCTCCTCAAGAGAAAACAGAGCGAGTATTCCTTAAAGGTTGTGAAAACATGTAAAACATCACTCTTCAGTGGCTACAAATTCCATTATTATCCTTCAGACACACAACATATAAAGAAGCTGTGTTAGATCAAATACATCACTCCTCTTTAGCATCGTGAGCTAAGCAATCATGTGCAAGGTTTTTTTCCCCCTTCAATCGTCACTTACCTATATGTGCTCTATCTGATATAATCAGTCTTTTCTCCCAATCTTTTAAACCTGTCAGAAGATATAAAGAAAGGTAGGATTTCAGCTGAGCTGATTGGTCAAACTTTGACATTGACTTTCAGTTTTTCTATGCTTTTCTTCAAGTTTATATAGCTTCTTGTTAAGAAGACTCCAGATAAAATCTATAAACCATAAGTAAACATCAAATATAGCAATGTTTCTGTTAACAAACTTTT
Source organism: Manacus vitellinus (assembly GCF_001715985.3). NCBI lineage: Eukaryota > Metazoa > Chordata > Aves > Passeriformes > Pipridae > Manacus > Manacus vitellinus. The sequence continues at coordinate 34,888,787 of NW_021940750.1, read as the reverse complement.
ATCATTTTTAAATTATCAGCTTTCTCATTTTGGCATGGAAAAAGATACTCACTTCTTAATGCCATAATGCTGTGGCTTACACAGAATTCTTACTTCAAGGAAATCTTGTTTAACTCACTATACCATACATCACTTAAACTCCTTTTGTGCCTCAGAAAATAGAGGATTTCTATATAGAAACATAAAACAATCTAGGTAGTAAGGGACCTTGGAAGGTCATAGGGTCCAAAGCCTCACTCAAAGCAGAATCAACTGAGTTTATATTTGGGCACAGAAACTCTGGGTTAAATCATCTCAGTCTGAGGTCAAAGGGAGCTTACCACACACTTTAGGATTTATTTTCCATCTAGTGTGGTTTCAAATGCCATAAAACTCCCCAAAACACATGAAAAGATTGATTTTGAAAATATGTGTGAAGACTACAACACAATTAAACATTTTAAATACTGTTTTTAAAATCCAGACTGTTATTGCACCAAGTACTTACGGCCAGAAACAACAGCTTACAAAAAACCTCAACCTGGCTGTCAATATAAAGGTAGGTTAAAAATTACTTGATACAAACCTTTCTTTTCATTCTTTTCAGCTTCTTCAAACAGGCCTGGTAAATGTATAACCACTCCATTACCTTTGGGAACATAAATGATTTATTTTAAATTGAGGAATAAAATACTCACTCTTAGGAAGTAAGGCATTGTAAACACTTGCTGTCTGAAGTTTTATTTAAAAAGCAAAACTAAATTTCTCACAAAGTGATCTTGAGAACTTTTTGGATAAATCCTGATTCTGGGTAAGCAGCTACTAGCCTACTAAAATCAGGAAAACCAGAGCGGGCTTGTTTCAGGCATGAACGCCAGGCTGCTGCACAGCCAGCTGAGGTAAGCAGATTCTTGTCTTTGTTTGTGGTGGACTTTGCCCCACGACTTCAGCCTCAATTGTTCACAGGGAGAAGCTCAAAGAAGTCCGTGGCCTTACCACACTGACAACCCTGCGTGAAAATACGTAAATTTTCTTCAATACTCAGGTATTTGTTTTAAACTCAGCTCGAACTTGTGCTGTAATGCATTAGCAATGCTTCACCCCTGCTTTTGAGCACAACATAGAATCCACAAGCAATACAGGGCAGTGCTGGCGAGATGTGGAGGATTAGTGATGCAGTGGGCTGGAAACAGCTGCTGCCTCCTTGGGAACGTCAGAAATACATGCAAGAGCCTGTCTCAGCCTAAATTTAGCAAAACTTAAGTAATAGTCATTACTAATTGACAAGGGAATAAAACAGAAAGCAAGATAACACAGCATGTTTAGCTAAGAGGAAAAATATGTTTAATATATTTCGATCATTTATTTGGAAATTATCAAATGGAAAAAAACTGAAAGTCCATGACTCACTAAAATTAGACTCATTTCTTGCACAGACTGTACATAATTTCTGTCAGAAAGAATCATAAGTTTGGGCCTTAAATTTGCCTATCATTTGAATATGAGTTTAATGTCCAGTAGGCAATGCAAACCTTTTTATGATGCCATCTGCACCAAATATCTTTATAGCAAAATACAACATCACCCTTAACAGCTGGTACTGTGAACAAAAAGGAGACTGGATGACAACCTTCCAAGTAGAGTCTGGTATCTAGGGGCCTGCTTCTGAAAAGTCAGTAAAGAGATGTCAGAGATAAATTATATTATTTGTTTAGCCTAAGTCCTGGGGTTTGTGTCCTAAAAAAATAGCACACAGATTTCTGACAGTATAAAAGGAGTGTACAAGTGGAATCCAAACTTGCACCATAAAGTATAAGAAGGAGTAAAATGATAGGAAGAGGGTGTTCTTGCTCTCAGCTTTCTAACAGCAGAAACTAAACTGACACTGAAAGTAGAGTAATTCTTCATGTTAAAGCAGCAGTGGAATAGAAGTCATACAGCTGAAGCAAATCTGACTGTCACTTATATGATTTTCTTTACTTGTTACTAAAACATGCAGTTGCAGCTATCCACTATACAATGTTATTTTATATAATAAATTGCATAACTGTCTTACCAATAAAAGAAATTGCCTTTGGATTAATGATGCCACTAGGAAATAGGTGAAAATCATATTCTTTCCCATCAACGACGACAGTATGGCCTGCGTTGTTCCCACCCTGCAACAGAAAGAAACACCTGAAGATTAACTGCCTTGTATCATCACCTGAAACTCTCAATAGACGATTTGACAAGACCATCTTTTTTTATTTTAACATATCTTTGGTCACTGCTTTCTCCACCTTACAGTTTCTTGTGAAAAGGTCTCAGATAGGACAATGAGGAGGCTGAAGGATTTCAGCAAGACTGTGTAGAATTATGAAGCAGAACAATACCATGGAGTCGAGGCAGGGCTGGGGCAGAGCAGGAGTAAACCCAGGAGTGGTGACAGAAGCTAGAAGAGAACTGAAGCTTTCTGGGAACAAAATTGGAATTAATTACCACCCCTGGAGTCTTGTCTATGACATGCCTGCACAAGCCCATCCTTTTTAGGCATCTTCTCTACATGGTCATTTCCTTGGGTTTAAGCCTACAATGCCCAGTATTTCCTCTTGAATGGAAGCTCTTCCTGCTGCCCACCTACAAACAGCTACTGCTTCTCTTCGTGTTCAAGACAGAAGGTCTTTGTAAAAGCAGGAGGATGTGTAGTCTTGGCAGCTTCACTGAACGTCCTTGTCAATCACAGAATATCCCGAGTTGGAAGGGACCCACGAGGATCATCAAGGTCCAACTCCTGGCTCTGCACAGGGCCACCCCAAGAAATGGTCAAGAGATGACCTTCCCAGTTGTCACCACCACCACTTTATAGAGTCTGCTACAATCCATGATTTACATGACTATCTACCAGGACTTAGAATAGGAGATGGTATTTTCCTCAATAAACTGCTTTTTCACAAACAGTTTTAAAAGAGAGTGATGCAACAACACACAAACTTGGAAAGAGGTGAGTAAATCAAGGCCATGAGTTGATTTGACCAGCAACTTAACGAGTTTTAAAAATTAAAGGTCCAGTTTTCTCAGCAGGCTTAATGTTTGTTGCTGCTCTGTCTTGATATAACTTCATCTCCTACTGATAGGGTTGGGAAATCTGACTACTTGTCTGCTCCAGTGCTACAGGCCTTCAGCTTTCCAAAACAATTACAAATCTTCGTGGACTTGAAGTGATGTCTGAATGATGTAAAGCTGTCTAGAATGAGGGCATCTGCTGGGAGGAGAACTGAGACTGTCATTGGTGATTTGCAGACAATGAAGAGTGTTGGCTGAATGAATGCAGTTATATGAAAATTCCGAGAAGGGACAGTCATTTATAAAAATGAATACTGTAACACATGTTATTCCAGAGTTTCATTTACCCTTCATTTACTGATTTGCCCTTTTGTTTGTATGTAAAGCACAGGAAAGTGGCAACTGGCAATCCTTTCAAAATGTGGATAAATACTGAACACAAAAATTAGAAAAGAAAAGCTATGGCTTACAAAAAAAGAATTTTTTTTTTAGCAGTGTGATGGAGGAAAACTAGGAAATATGCCTTCAAATACGACAAAACTAAATTTCATGCTCTGGAAGATGTGAGCTCAACAATGAATTTTAAAGTGATAATCTGCTAAGGGAGAGCTGAGTAAGAGTTATAACACAAATTTCATTTGATTAAAAAACTTCAGGGTAGCTCATCCTTGAGATGGGAAGGATTCCCAAGTATCTTGCTAACACAGAATTATAACTTGTCCAGGGAATCCTGAAGGAAGTTGAACCACCCTGGGTATTTTGTTTGCCTCCCAGATATAGTAAAGCAGCTGTAGGATCCTGGATCTAGTTAAGAGTATTAAATTACCTAAAAGGTTAATAAAGCAGGTAGGAGAGTCCTTTACATGGTATTTAAGAGGTCTGACACAGGATGGATTGAACTGGTTGAAACACTGGTTTATTTTATTATACTGGTATCAGGCTGAGAAAGAGGCTAGTAACTTCTGCTGGGACTGCCAGTGTTCCCTTTCTGCTCACCTACTGACGATGGCAAGATGGAAACTTTAAAAGAATTAACTCCCTCATTTAACATTGATTTAATTTCTACAATAAACAACAATTTTCATGTTTCCTCAGAAAATGGGGAACCAGGCTGCTTCAAAAGTATTTGTTGTCACTAATGCTATAGTTATATTTTACTTAATCAACATGAATATGAACAAATGAAGTCAGGCTTGAGGACTCACATTCTGAGATAACAGCACTCCTAAATTATAGTCAAAGCCGTTTTCTCGTATCCTGAAACTTCAGAAGTTGGGATACACCAGTATGAGAATATTTATGAAAGACAGTTTATGCTTTTGGAAAATTTCCTGAACAACTGATACCCAGACAAATGCTGCCTCTTTCTTTTGCAAATGCTTAAAAGAGACTTTAATCAAGCAGCTGTGAAAGTTGGCATACATAAAAAAATTCTGAAGCACAGAAACACCAGCAGATCTGACATATCCTTCAATGCCCAAAATATCTGAACACACTTTCAGTCTCTCTGGATAGATAACATGAATCAAGAATTCAGTGATAGACCTTATAAACCAGCATTTTTCTGAATTAAAGTTAGTATTGACAGCTCTGGTACTGCTTTTTGCAGTGGTCATGCTGGTCTGTGTTTTCTGAACAAGTGTCTTACAAGTATTTTTTTACAGTTCAATTAATTACATTTTTGTAAATATAATTAAAAGCGGTAGCAGAGCACTGAATTGCCCAACAGACATGACCACATATGCAAAACATAACACTGATCTGATGAGGTACTTTCTTTTTATTATCTGGTCATCTCAGTAGTTTCTCATGTTCAGTTACACAGTTATTCTAACCATATGGGCAGTCTAATAGCTCAGATATTGCAGACATTTACTAAAGTTTTTTTACTCAAGTTCTGAGAGTCAATATAGGGCCTCTATGAGCCATTGCTTGAAATTGCTCGAAATATAAGGGAACCTAAAAGCTTGTACAGGCTTAATTTGAAGATTACATGTTTAAAAGCACAGAAAACCTCCTGGTACACTGCAACTGTGTAAGCTCCCTTCTTTCCCTCAAATGGTATTTCAATAAAGTGCTGTGAACACTAATGCAGCAAGTGACAGTGGACCCTCAGGATGCTTCCTGTTGGACCAAGAAACTTTTAGTGCCTCTGCTTGGCCCTTGCTTCAAACACATTTCTGCATAATGAACTTCCATTTAATATCCAGACTCTGGCATGCACCACTGAGCCCACCTGAAGTTTATTTATGTTTTACTGTTTGCAATTTCCCAGGTCACTAGAGATGGTATCTGCCGCCTTCTGCAGTTCTTCAAACACATCTCTAACACAGGGAACGTTAAGGCAACAACTTCTGACAGGTTAATCACCAGTGTCACTTTGGCATGATCCACATTGGGAAATGATGGTATGACCAGAAATAACAATTAGCATTCACCTCCAAAGACTTGGAAGCCTGAGCACCCCATTAAACTACTCTGGTGTGGGAATTTCTGTTCCCAAGAAGGCACCAAAAGGCTCAGAGTGCAACTGGGATGACAGCAGTGACTTGAACATTAGCAACCCCTTCAACCCCAAACCTTCCTTACAGGTCCTGCAGTGATTCCAACATGATCAGCAGCACTTGTATATCTTCTGTTCAGCCAGTTTAATCTCCAGTGACTCAATTAAGACTGCGCCACATGCAGGAAACCCTCCAGGTGCACGTGACGGGGACTATCAATTACAGTAAACTGCAGCAGCGAAGTGGGACTTGAGAACTGGGAAGTATTACACACACCACAGGCAAGGGGATAGAGATTACTACGATAGTAATAAAGAGACCTACATATCATTTCAGAAGCTTGTCTCAAGAGAGCACACAAAAGCACTTCCTTTGAGGCACTACCTAAATGCAGCAATGATTTTCGACTGTGCAGCCACAGCTGGTGTTCTTCATACCAGCTACATTCAAGTTTCAGAGCGCACAAATGCTTGTTTCTGGCTGTATTTGGTAGGTGTTAAAGTTGTTCCCATTTAAACCAGGCATCTAAGTAAAAATAATTACTTCATTGAAATAATTCATAGCTTTATTGGCTTTGCATGGTGAGGTTTTACTAGTGGGGTGGGGGCAGGGGCTACAGGGGTCGCTTCTGTGAGAAGATGTTGGAAGCTTCCACCATGTCCAACAAAGCCAATGTCAGGGAGGGACCCACCGCTGGCCAAGACCAAGCCCAGCAGCAACTCAGATGGTGCCTCTGGGATAATGTACTTAAGAAGGGGAAAAAAACCAACCAAAAACCCCAAAACAAAACCCAGCAACTACAACCAGAGAGAGAAGCAAGAATGTGAAACAGCTCTGTGGACCCCAAGGTCAGTGCAGGTGGAGAGAAGGTGCTCCAGGTGCCGGAGCAGAGATTCCCCTGCAGCCTGTGGTACAGATCCTGGTGAGGCAGCTGTGCCCCTGCAGCCCATGGAGCCTATGGAGGAGCAGAGATCCACCTGTAGACACTGTCTGGAGCAGCAGGATGCCCAAAGGAGTCTGCGACACCATGGGAAGTCCATGACAGGGCAGACTCCTGGCAGGGACCTGCAGACCCATGGAGAAAAGAGTCCACTCTGGAGCAGGTTTGCCCACAGGGGACTCCCTCTGGAGCAGCCTGTTCCTGAAGGACTGCAACCCATGGAAGCAACTAATGCTGGAGCAGTTAATGAAGAACTGCAACCCTTGGGAAAGGCTCATGTTGGAAAAGTTCATGGAGGACTGTCTCCTGTGGGAGGGACCCCCCACTGGAACAGGAGAAGAGCGTGGAGTCATTCCCTGGGGAGGAAGGAGCAGCAGAGACAATGTGTGATAAACTGAACACAGCCCCCAACCCCTGTCCCCCTGGCCACGGGGGGGAAAGATAATTTGGGAGAGAGGTTGAGTTTGAGAAGAAGGGAGGGGTCAGGGAAAGGTGTTTTTATGACTTGGTTTTATTTCTCACTATCCTACGCTGATTGATAATAAGCTGAGTTTTCCCTTACCAGTCTGTTCTGTGCATGACTGTAAGTGGTGAGTGATCTCTCTCTGTCCTTGTCCCAACATGCCTTTTGTTATATTTTCTCTCCCCTGCCCACCTGGGAAGTGGAGTGACAGAGTGCCTTTGGTGGGTGCCTGGCATCCAGCCAGGGTCAACCCACCACAACAGCCTGCAGTGAAAAATTAGTACACAGCCTTTTCAAAGTACCTACATTGCTCAACAAATCAGTTTTTATTAACTTGGAAAGCAGAAGTTGAAGACTATTAGCAGTAATGAGGTCTGGGGTTTTTTTTAGATTATTTTTAAAAAAAATTATGAAGTTGTACTTAGATAAAAATTTATATTTTCAAAAATATTATAATCCAAGTGTAAAGTTACATATTGTCCCAGTACCAGAAAGAGCTAGAGAAACTAATCTACCTCATAAAACATCATAAGTGGTTTTTTTTGGAACAGCACTTTGTTTAAAAAGAAAATGCATTTCCAAGCTTTTTACGTGCTGATCTATTTGTGATATTGGAATCTTGTACTGATGTACTTTGATTAGTATTTCAGAGTGCTTGAACACCAAAACTGCAACAATACACTAAACTGAGAAGCTATATCTTACCAGTGTTATCAACTGTATGCTGGTATAAACACTGTCTTTTAGGGAATTAATAATTGTTATGAACAGGTTGGCAGAGTACACAGTCTGTCTCTATAGTAGAAGTTAAAAAAAACACGAAGAAACAAATCCACTTCCCAAAGTGCTCAACCATTTCAAGGCTCCTGTTTTGTTCTGTATCGCAGCCAAAACATCCCACGATAAAAAGGGAATTTCTTTTGAGAGCAGCAGTGAGGCTGTTCAGTACCTGCAGCAGGAACTCTATTTTCCCAGCTAGCCTTAAGATACATGTTTGAATAGGAATGAAATGCGTCCTTATGCTCAGAGGTGTTTCTGCCTGCTCTTGTCAGGTAGGTAGTGTGCAGGAGATGGCATTATGTGTATGTGGGAGGAATGTTTCCAGATGAGCTGCTGTTTGGCACATCCTTCATTTGCTCTGTGCTTCCCACAATGCCCAAATGCAACTTGATGAAGTAGATTGATATGAAAAAAATCATCGGAGCACATATAAAATACCTTAGAACATGATGATAGTTTCAAATTATATTTGTGTGAACACAAAACAGGCCTATTACTGCTGGGTCCCACGAGGATCAGTTCTCACCCTCTCCCAGTTGGCAATGCAATGGGGAAACAACAAAAACTGGTTACTGAAGATCTGCAGCCAACACCACCGTGGTATGAGTGACACACCAGGAGTACAGAGCAGCTCCTTAGCCCATTGGTACATGCAGTGAATGTATAAAATGCCATGACCAGGTTTTGAATAAATGAATTCAAAACAAAAATGTAGGTCAAACTTTGGATGGGAGACATCTGTGCTAGAAAGCACGTGGAGGTATCTGAACACAGTTTCAGTACTGGCTGATACGCCCAAGGCAAACCTCACATGGATAAACGGGAATATTAAGTAGGAGTAGAAAGATTGTATTACCTCTCCTTTTGGCAGTGGTGCAACTGCTACTAGAATACTGTGTCCTTGGTACTAGGACAAGATTACATGATGATCCCCTCTGGCATTATTATAATATATGAATTTATAATCTATGAATTGGAATACCAGCCACAACCCAGCAGTTTGGGAAGTCTGCATCTGAAAACAAATCCTATGACTCCTGTCTATCTCTCTTCATTATAAGTGTCCCAGCTCTACTAATTCCATCCATCAATGGAGCAAAACATTTTCTGAAATTCAGCTGTATCTGGAGGCCAAACACCTCTCTCATCATACTAACAAAGAGGCTATAAATTACTTCTGCTTTCTCACCTGAACTATTTTTCTTTCACTTTTAGCATTTTATATGTGAATAAACAAGTAGGAGCATTGTTACATAAATAATTTCTTAACAATTTTATTAAAATTGGCTGTCTAACTTACCTCAAAAACTACCTGGAACTAACTTGAGTAAATGTAACTAATTAGTGCTACCAGCACAACAGGCTCTGACATGGACTTTATAATAATATAGATCCATTGACTTTTATGATATTTCTCGCTATTTATACCATTGAAAATCAGGTTTGAACATCATTGGTATAAAAAAAAAAATCCAAACAAATGCAATGCATTAAGTGCTTTGAACACTCAGACCCTTCAACGCAATGTCACTGAATCACCTGTGTGTGAAAGCTTTAGTCAGGGACTGGAAGTGCTGCACATTCCAGTGGGGAAGTTGCTGCCACAAGTGCTTTTTATAGTTTCCCCTATTGGAAGTTTTTCTTGCTAATTTTTTTTTTTCCAGTTTAACTATCACGAAATAACACCCAACTCACCCCAACTCAAGTTTCAAGAAGTGGACCATTATTTATTTATTTATTTATTTATTTATTAAATCAAGTCATTGGGAAGAGCAGGGTTGGCAATAGTCACAGGTATCCTTAGACCAGAAGAACTAAGGGAGAGGTGATGTTTAAAGCTGTGGTGGTGTCAAAGAACTGGAGTGAGCTGCAGGTTTCTCTCCCAACACCAACCACCATCAGCCAAATCTAGTTTATCTGGCTCTTATTCCCAATAATGGTTTCAAGTACAAACAACGCTGCACAGAACTGCTGTGTCTGGTTCCTGCCTCTGTTCAAGTGTGCCCCTTCTCACTGTCTCAAACAATGAACAAAATCCACAGGCTCCCACCTTCCCAATTAAAATAGAGATCTCTTCAAAAACTCCCAAATTCCCACAGAAGGAGATTTGCTAAAGCCTAATGAGATAATTAGCATGATTATAAACACAAATACTCCTACAAAGAACTGACCAAGATTTTTGAACTTTAAAGAAACATGTAAAATTATTTCTAGCACAAATATAAAACTCGAAGCTTATATCATATATTGCACCAATAATGTAGTATATTTCCTTTACTAGAAGAAATGACCCTAATTTATGTGGATACTTTGGTCTTCCTAAATATCTGAAAAATGCAACTGGAAAAGCCAGGTCTAATTCAACTCAGGTTTTAAACAGCAATCAGTGCAGGCAAACTAGACACTCAAACTTCAGTTATTTTCTCTCAAACTGTATTCAAAGTTTTATCAAACCACATAGAAACAATATACCACGACAGACCACTAGAACAAAACACACACTCCAACAAAAGATACAAAGAAAATAAATGCAAGGTGTATTGATAGAAAATGCTATAGTGGAAAAAACATTCTGGCCAAAGTTTGTAAAATACTAAAATAAAGGAAATCAAACATGAAAAAAACTAGTCATGTCTGCTCGTCTTTAGTCCTCTCTTCTGAAGAAGTGTAGTCATAACCCTGTGGGAAGTAACACGATCCAAAGATATGAACATAAGTTTTCTTATATCTGTAAACAAGTTATCAACAGGAATGAAATAGAACAGATGTCATTTCAGCTTAATTTTCAGCTGTTTTCTTTTGATGCTTGTAGAGGATAATAAATTCATCAGGCTTTATAAAGGGGATTGAAAATTAAGCTTGCTTTCTTATGGAGATTTGGAAACTTTAAACCTGACCTTCTCACACAGTATTTATAATCCTGGTGGTCCTGAGATCATCTCGCTGATGCCCAAAGGAGAGACTAGTTTAAAATAGCAATGTCACCATGTCGTTCTAAAGTTTAAAATGATACAGCGTGGCATGTAAGTATGTACAAGGAAAATTAATTAGAAAATTGGATAAAATACCCTATAAGCGACAGGTTGCTACAAAAAAGAAATCAGTTTTGGAAAGGTGGACTTATTGTAGCTGAGGACAAAACGCACACTTTCCTCTGTTGAATAGATTTCTACTTGCTTTCTTTGCAGGGAATCTTGCAAAAAATGACTTAGAAATACAGCTGTATGAATGTACACACAAATGAGATTATCAGCCCTCCCTAACATTCAAGAAATCAAAAACAACAGTCCTGCAGTCACTGCACACTCATGACTCCAAGGTCATCAATCTCTTCACTGAAGATCATCAAGCACTAACTCATTAGGAGATTAAAGTCTTTCCATGTTACTTTATCCTGTAGGGAGAAATGCTAAATATCAGGGTTAAATCTCACTGAAAGGAGAGCAAAACACGATACCTGCACACAGAAAAGCAGTAGCCAACAAGCCCCTGTAACTCCACATAATCATCACATAAAACTGCCCTAATTTAATCCCTGTTGTAAACAGTTCCAGCAGCTCATGATCAATAGGGAACAGTCACAACAACGTGCTGCTGACAGGGCAGGGTAAGCAGCCACAACAGAGGAACAAAGGAAACTGCCCCATTTCCCACCTAAATCACGGAGAGAAACTACTCGTCTGGCATTTCTGCCACGCTTGGTTTTTATTATTCGATCACTTGCCCACAGTATTTTCCTTTGCATTTCTCTAAGTACTGCTTCAAAAATATACAGTATTTACAATGCACTCATTAAAACATTAAACCAAGGAAATAAGGAAACCAGGAATAATATGAGTTACTTTTGTTGAAGCATAGGGCACGTCCCTTCACCCTTGCCTAGATCCTTCTCTAACGTTGCAATGGTATCCCAAACCATTGCCAGGCTTTTCCTACTGGTTAGACCCTCCTAATCTTATTTGTTAGCATCCACTACATCAAGAAAACTGGCCACTCAACTCTCTTGGTGTATGACTTGGTTAAATCTCTCAGTCTAAATAACTGTGAACTACTCAACCACAAAAGACCTTAACAGTCAGATTTTCTGAACCTTTTTCAACCTCCTAAGCTTTTCTTCAGTATTAACTGTAACTCTTGTCCATTTGCCTCAAAAGATGCTTTTTTTGAAACCAAAGCAATTCTTAATTTGAGAGGATACTGACTTGGATAGAGGAAATGTTTTAAAAATGACTGCATAATTAGTACAAAACAAAACCTTTAATATGAGAAACTTAAGAAATTTAATAACAGCTCTTCTTAATGCAATCAACATTCTTACCATTTGGTGTTGCCTCTTAAATGTCATTTCTTGGGGGAATGCTGACAACATCAGGCAGATTGTTTCCAGACTTCCAGAAGGCAGAAGTGTCACAGGACTGACACATCCAGCATTGTCATGGGCACACTGGAACAGCAGTGCCAAATGACATCTTGAAAAATCTTAAAAACTGTCTTGGCCTAGTCCCTATTGCTGAATCACTGCCACTGGTGCTGGTATGAAGCAAAGGAAAGGTGCATTTGTGCCACCACTGTTTCACCCATCTATTCAGCAACTGGGATGTGACCCACTGCAGGTAATGGTGATTATCACAGGGGCTCTACTCACTTACTAGTGATAGTTTTTGTATCTTTCACATTAAGCTTTTGGAAAGTCTTCCCTTCTCTTCAAAATTTTTGTCAAATTGTTTATGAGGCATTTTCCTACAGCGCTTTGGGTTGCTTTGTTGAAAAACAATGTTATTGCCCAAGAAAATTTCATCAGGAAAGGCAGAACTGTTTACTCCCCATTACAAGAGAAATTCCTAGGCATTCTTGGCACACACTTGAATTATGAAAGTGTCTCATGAGTAATTTGCCACTATTGGCAAAGATGCAAGGTACTTCTCCTGCCATATATGACAATGTACACGATTTTCCTTTTCCAATCACAAACAGAATTGTCCAGTAAACACATTCAGTGAAAAGTTATTATTACAGTGTACCTTACATAGTCTCAGTTTAAGGAAACAGCTAGAACTGTATGACCACCAGCTGGCCTCAGTTAACTGAGGACATACTACATATGACTTTTTAGGAACAGATCTAGTTTAAGCAGTGCTTCTGGAAGCCTTCCACCTTGGCCCTGGTGACAGGTAACTCTTTGATCATGCTCCAAACCAGATCTGAGAAATTATCTAATTAAAACCCTGGTACCTAATACCAGCCACAAGTTCCAGCGTTGAAGGTAGGCACAAGACAGCATATTAGGTGATGTGAGAAAGGTACAGCTGGAATGAGAGCTGCCACTGAAGACATCATGATCTTAAACCATGTTTTGAACAACACCAAACCTCTCTTCTTTAGTATGTTATACGTACCCAAATTACTTCATCTTATACAAGGACTTCTTGTTCTATGACAACATGCTAGAAGGCCAGGTAAAAAGTGAACTCTCTTTATGTCCAATATTCTCCTAGTTAAAAGCTTTAAACAAATGCAAACCCTGTTTTTAAAAGAAGCATCAAGATTAACTATTTGTCGCTGAGCTCCTTGGTTATACCCTTCTGTGAAAATATACCAGAGATTAGAGGTATTGCACAGCATAAGGCAGCTCCATGCCCCAGGAGGCCACAGTAAGAAAGAAATATTGGACTCTGATGTTCTGCTTCTGAGTGCCTTCGCTTGCTGAAAGAGCAATTTAGAGGAAAAATGTTCTTGATGTTCTCCATTAATAACCCGAACTTAAACCTACTCAGTTCCTTAACAGCCCTAAATGGCCTGCTGTTATTAGTTTATTCAGGAATACCTTTTCTGCTTGTTTATGTGGGTTTGTGTGCCCATGTGTCTGGTATTTTAATGAAATTTTGTACAGCACCATCTACAAGAATATCCAAGATCTTTTACCCTTTCTGAAACATCCTCTTTCACAAAGAATGTCTCGAGTATACAGAGGAAATGAAATCAATTACTTCAGGTGAACTAAGTTCTCATATTTAAATTATGTCACATATTTCACTGTTGCCAAATGGTGTGCACCTAACTCTTTTGAACTCAGACTGTGTATAATCTAAGTACTGAGAAAAACCGAAACAACGTGACCAATAAACTGACTCATCAATTCATGTGAAATTAAATTCTGAACACTCAGGAAAATTAAAGAGGTTGGATTTTAATACAGAATTTTCTTTAACATATTTGAAGTTTCTTCCCTTGTGCCTGTGATGGACTTCCTGTTCCCATTCACCTGCTTGCCTTTCTTTCTAGTACCCAGAAAATACAGTTTCGTTTCCTCTGCAGCAATCCATGTCACAGATTTTTCTTATGAAATCAACACCCTAAAATACTTGAGAAGCATGTAATGAAAATTATTTCCTTTCACAGGAACATTAGGGAACCAGTATTTTGAGAAAACTCTTCAAACTCAAATTTGGCTTTGGGTTTAAATTCCTATACAGGGAGGGGGGAAACCCCACCTTTTTTTGAAAGGTTAGCTCAAAGAGTATCCTACTACATAGCTGAGACACGGTTTCAAAAGACAAATATCCCCCTTTAGACATTCCTTTTAGAGCTTTCTCTACTTCCATTTCACTGAGAACTAAAACAAGCTGTTGAACGTAATTTCCATCAATGTCTCAGAAAACAAAGTGGACAGGACATCAGGGAATAACCTTGTCAATCACCATATTATAAACCACAAAAAAGTCCTGGTGGGATTTTTTTTCTTACTTTTTTTTCCTCAAGTCTCTAATAAGTGAGACATTCAGTGTTTCTTGTTTAAGGAATTGCTTCTAATAGGTGCTATGGCACTAGAAGTTTTTCCTCAGTTTCCAGGAGGAATGTGAAGCAAGCAAGATTCCGGTTCAGATGGTGAGGTTTTTGATGGCACTGCACAGCATTAATTAAGTTCCTCTCAGGCTGATTACACCTGTAAGTTAATGACCTGCCATTATCACACTGGGAGAACTCATCAGTACAGCTCACATCCTTAGATATGTGCATATCTTTACTAAGCTTTAACAGTCTCATTTGACTTGTAACAGAGGCAAAAATCATACACCGTTATGTACTTGCATGATTGGCTTTGAAAGTATGAAATACTGAATTATTAAAACGGCACATTTTTTAAAGCATGCTCGAATTGCCAAATGTGCCAAACACCCACTTAAGTATTAAAAGAAAAATCCACTTCTCACTAAAGTTTTATAATACTTGCAACTCAAAAGTAAATCCTGACTCATATTTTATCTTTCAAATACTTCATAGTAGTCCCTAAACTCCAATCCTGAAGACATCTCCATCTGACCAGCATATCAGTAATCCTATTATAGTCACACACACGGTGTGTGTGCAAGTATGTCAGTGAACATTATTCTGAAAAGAGTCCAGAGCTGTTCTAGATCCACCTGCCTTCCATCCACCCCAGTGTCACCATCAGGCTACAGAAAGACAATCTGGATGTGCCCAGCAGCACATTAACCCATCTAAGCCACCAGCCTGTTGCCAACACACTGACCCTCATGCACGAGGAGTCCTGTATCCTTCAGAGATTTTTCTGAGGCTGCACCTGGGGGCCACACTTGCAAATTAGTTCTCTGGAAGGACAGCAAATCCGCCTTGAAAGCAGCCTCAGGGCATCCCTGAAAATTGAATCTAAAAAGAACTAACATGACTCCTTGCAGCAGTAACAGTAACCTCATGAGAATGCACTGTTTGACAGCGGCCTGTATGAAATGCTCCTCCTCAGCTAAAACTTTTAGATTTTGCTTTCTCACCAAAGCAATCCTGAGACCTGAGTTTAAATTCCTAGTAACACGTTATTGGGGGAAGGAAGAAATAAATACGGAAAAATAGCTCCAGTCCTGATAATACATTTTCATTAGGTACCTTTTGCAGGGAAACTTCTCCCCAAGGTGATTCAAGATCTTGGGAGTTTAATGTCCCAAATAAAAATACTTCCTCCATCTTCTAAATATTTAACCTTCATGACAACATTTATTTACATAATATACTTAATTAGACAAACGTCCTTGGATTTATTATCTTGGATTCAAGGATGTCTGTAGCTTTTCAGTAGCTATCATGCATTTTAAAGCAGAATAAATTTCATGGTACATATCAGCTGAGCTGGACTAAGCTGACTACTTATTAATGCGCTCACATAGTTTAAAGGTACAAGAGATTATTAGCTGTATTGATCTAATATGTTCATAACTAATATCTGAAAAAAGTTCTTTAGAAGTTATTACCATTACTGATACTCCATCCCTGGAAGTGTTCAATGCCAGGTTGGATGGAAAGTGTCCCAGGCCATGACAGGGGAGTTGGAACTGGGTGATCTTTAGGGTCCTTCCAAACCATTTTAAGATTCTGTTTGGGATCACCTTTGTGTCTAATCAGGTTTGTACTAGGCAAATATATTGTTTTGAGAATACTCGCATCATATTCAACTCAAAAATAGATACAAGCAAAGCCACGCAAGATGTTCCCTGGTTTCATGCAACTCTAAATCTTGTATTTTTTACATAACTTGTTTGTTTTTTTTCCCCCTATTTTACTCACGCTCCACTCTAAAATATTTTTTATAATACAATTCCAGGCGCTTTGCAGGGAACGCAACTCGCCCATCCGAAACAGCCCCTGCAGTAAAACTTTGGCAGACTCCTGAGGTTCATTAGCGATTTTCCCCGGAGAAGCAGCACGCCCGGAGACACCCACCCAGCCCTTCACAGGCAGAACATCCTTGCAAGCCCGGACCGCACCCGGGTCCCCCGGTC